>NC_092234.1:50923598-51223598 GCF_036320965.1 Panulirus ornatus | reverse complement strand
TTTAGGGCACAAATGTTTGCTATTAAATCACATAAAACTGTAAATTTAAGTTTCTATGTGTATCTGTAAGAACTATATGCAATATGCTCACAATATACCAACATGATACTACTAGTTAAGCAATGATCTATATATGTTAAAAAATCATACGTATTTACCTTTTCACATTCCTTTCTTTCAATCATCTCCATTTTAGAGAAATCACTGTCAGCTGCTGGTATACTATTCTCTATCCTGGCCTTTTTCTGCTTTGGTTTCACAATATCCAATCTCTTCTTTGGTGATTCTTTGTCCACTTCCCTTTTGCTTTGTGGTTCTTCAAACATCATTGGCGTCTTTTTGTTCCAAACATAAGAAAAAAAAAATTAATGCCACTTAGTTAATAAAACTGAAATCCACCTACTGAGACTCATAAAATTATTTTGCTACTAACCCCATACAATAAATCCCAGACCATGAAAAACTACACTAAATTACTAGCACTAAATACTAAAATGGACTACCGAGGGGTTAACAAAATTAATACATAGAGTTGCACCATGAGAATAATGGTAAACAATAACAAATTTAAGAGAAGAAAATTTAGATGTAAAAAAGTACACAAACATTAGTAGTAATGTGGAGTACATCTTGGAAAACAACAAATACCAGTAAATTAAAAAAAATGGTTAAAGGTTTCCTGCAGTTAATAATGAATAATATTTGTGCATGAAAACTATTAAAAAGTAGGTGGAGTTAGGCATGAATCCAACATGAAAAAGATTCATTTCAAATCCAAGAATGATAGGTCAATTTGAACCACAAACACCATAATGCCACTTTTGGAACTCAACCATAAAAATGATCTACCTGCAAGCAAATATAGCACCGGTTTTCATGATATCAACCTACACAGAATACAGATAACTGTAAAGCTTATAACTGCAGCCTAATCATATGACATTTAATGTAAGCTGGCATGTACTATTCTATACATGAGAGCAAGTGAATAAATTACAAAAGTCCCCTAAATCTTTTTGGAGGAGGACATTTTTTTATGTACTCTCCCACTGGCATACATCAGCATCTATTACTATATTAAACCCACTCAATAAACTTCAGGGATGTGCTCCACAAGTTCAAGAGGGGGAGGAAGAAAGGTATTTGGAACAAGATTTAGCTGGAAAGCAGGGCCAACGTGTAATAATCAATGTATATCCTGCTTGTTTCACAAAACAGTACTACTGATCTATGTTGCTACATATATTATGAATCTGTTTAAGATTATCTTGGCTTCATCTAGAATAGTTTTCAGCAATTTATTTAATCTTCCCTTAACCCTTTTGGTCCACGACTGGCTTTTTCAGCCTCTCCTAGTGTATGAAAAATGACACGATACTTTTCCTTCCTGATTTCTGAAGGCAGTAGTTGGTAGGCAGAAAACATCTTGGGAGGTATATTACCAGTACTACCCGCCTGGGTATCGGGAGGGTTAGTGACAGCTGTGCAGTGTGCCAGCACTTCAGTGGTTGTCAAGCTGCACTCCTCTGACTCACATAGCCAATGCTTTGCGACCATATAGTATTGTTGGAACATACCCATTTTTGCTCTCTGAGATAACGTTCTCTCCTTCCACACATTCTTCATCGCTCCCAGAACCTTCCCCCCCTCCCTCACCCTGTGGCTCTTTTCTGCTTCCATGGTTCCATCTGCTGACAAATCCACGCCCAGATATCTAAAACACTTCACATCCTCAAATTTTTCTCCATTCAAACTTAAATCCCAATTAACTTGTCCCCCCACCCTCCTGAACCTAATAACCTTACTATTATTCATATTTACTCTCAACTTTTTCCTTTCACACACTTTTCCAAATTCAGTCACCAACTCCTGCAGTTTCTTGCATGAATCAGCCACTAGAGCTGTATCATCGGGAAACAACTGACTCACTTTCCAGGCCCTCTCATCCCCAACAAACTGCATACTCACCCCTCTCTCCAAAACTCTTGCATTTACTTACCTTATCATCCCATCCATAATATATAATAATTATAATACAGCACACTGGCTTCCAGTAGACATAAAGCTTCCATAGATGCTCTACTCAACAGTAAGACTGGGTTACAGAGACTGCGTTACTTACATCACTAACACAAGACACGTTACTTACATCAGTAACAGGAGATATTTCCAGCCAGTGACCCCTGAACATCCAGTGACTCATTTGCAAAGCAAACTCAATCGAATCTGGAGACTGAAATAAAAAAATCATAATTAACAGTAAATATCACCCATCCCTACAACACCGCAAATGCCATTTCAACATGTCCCAAGACCTTTGATGCCCATGATATAACATGCAGGAGGGTGAAAGACGGGCAAGGAATAGAGTGAATTGGATCGATGTGGTATACCGGGGTCGACGTGCTGTCAATGGACTGAATCAGGGCATGTGAAGCGTCTGGGGTAAACCATGGAAAGTTGTGTGGGGCCTGGATATGGAAGTGCCAATTCAACATGTCCCAAGACCCTTCATGCCCATGATATAACATGCAGGAGGGTGAAAGGCGAGCAAGGAATAGAGTGAATTGGATCGATGTGGTATACCGGGGTTGACGTCCTGTTAGTGGATTGAATCAGGGCATGTGAAGCGTCTGGGGTAAACCACGGAAAGTTGTGTGGGGCCTGGATGTGGAAAGGGAGTTGTGGTTTCGGGCATTATTGCATGACAGCTAGAGACTGAGTGTGAAAGAATGGGGCCTTTGTTGTCTTTTCCTAGCACTACCTAGCACACATGAGAGAGGAGGGGGATGGTATTATATGTGTGGCGAGGCGGCAATGGGAATGAACAACGGCAGACAGTGTGAATTGTGTGCATGGGTATATATGTATATATCTGTGTGTGTATATATATGTGTACACTGAGTTGTATAGGTAGGTATATTTGCGTGTGTAGACGTGTATGTATATACATGTGTATGGGGGTGGGTTGGGCCATTTCTTTCGTCTGTTTCCTTGCGCTACCTCGCAAACGCGGGAAACTGCGACAAAGGAAAATTATAATAATAAATAAATAAATATATATTCTGGGGGCCTTGAAGAATGTGTGGAAGTCGAGAACATTATCTCGGAAAGCAAAAATGGGTATGTTTGAAGGAATAGTGGTTCCAACAATGTTGTATGGTTGCGAGGCGTGGGCTATGGATAGAGTTGTGCGCAGGAGGATGGATGTGCTGGAAATGAGATGTTTGAGGACAATGTATGGTGTGAGGTGGTTTGATCGAGTGAGTAACGTAAGGGTAAGAGAGATGTGTGGAAATAAAAAGAGCGTGGTTGAGAGAGCAGAAGAGGGTGTTTTGAAGTGGTTTGGGCACATGGAGAGAATGAGTGAGGAAAGATTGACCAAGAGGATATATGTGTCGGAGGTGGAGGGAACGAGGAGAAGAGGGAGACCAAATTGGAGGTGGAAAGATGGAGTGAAAAAGATCTTGTGTGATCGGGGCCTGAACATGCAGGAGGGTGAAAGGAGGGCAAGGAATAGAGTGAATTGGAGCGATGTGGTATACCAGGGTTGACGTGCTGTCAGTGGATTGAATCAAGGCATGTGAAGCGTCTGGGGTAAACCATGGAAAGCTGTGTAGGTGTGTATATTTGCGTGTGTGGACTTATGTATATACATGTGTATGGGGGGGGTTGGGCCATTTCTTTCGTCTGTTTCCTTGCGCTACCTCGCAAACGCGGGAGACAGCGACAAAAAAAAAAAAAAAAAAAAAATATATATATATATATACATACACACACACACACACACACACACACACACACACACATATATATATATATATATATATATATATATATATATATATATATATATATATATATATATACACATACATATATATATACATGGATCGATGTGGTATACCGGGGTTGACATGCTGTCAGTGGATTGAATCAAGGCATGTGAAGCGCCTGGGGTAAACCATGGAAGCTGTGTAGGTATGTATATTTGCGTGTGTGGACGTATGTATATACATGTGTATGGGGGGGGGGGTTGGGCCATTTCTTTTGTCTGTTTCCTTGCGCTACCTCGCAAACGCGGGAGACAGCGACAAAGTATAATAAAAAAAAAAAAATACATACACACACATATATATATATATTTTTTTTTGCCGTTGTCTCCCGCATTTGCGAGATAGCGCAAGGAAGCAGACGAAAGAAATGACCCAACCCACCCCCACACACATGTATATATATATACACGTCCACACATGCAAATATACATACCTACACAGCTTTCCATGGTTAACCCCAGACGCTTCACATACCCTGATTCAATCCACTGACAGCACGTCAACCCCAGTATACCACATCGATCCAATTCACTCTATTCCTTGCCCTCCTTTCACCCTCCTGCATGTTCAGGCCCCGATCACACAAAATCTTTTTCACTCCATCTTTCCACCTCCAATTTGGTCTCCCACTTCTCCTCGTTCCCTCCACCTCCGACACATATATCCTCTTGGTCAATCTTTCCTCACACATTCTCTCCATGTGCCCAAACCATTTCAAAACACCCTCTTCTGCTCTCTCAACCATGCTCTTTTTATTTCCACACATCTCTCTTACCCTTACATTACTTACTCGATCAAACCACCTCACACCACACATTGTCCTCAAACATCTCATTTCCAGCACATCCATCCTCCTGCGCACAACTCTATCCATAGCCCACACCTCGCAACCATACAACATTGTTGGAACCACTATTCCTTCAAACATACCCATTTTTGCTTTCCGAGATAATGTTCTCGACTTCCAAACATTCTTCAAGGCTCCCAGGATTTTCGCCCCCTCCCCCACCCTATGATCCACTTCTGCTTCCATGGTTCCATCCACTGCCAGATCCACTCCCAGATATCTAAAACACTTTACTTCCTCCAGTTTTTCTCCATTCAAACTTATCTCCCAATTGACTTGACCCTCAACCCTGCTGTACCTAATAACCTTGCTCTTATTCACATTTACTCTTCAATTTCTTCTTTCACACACTTTACCAAACTCAGTCACCAGCTTCTGCAGTTTCTCACATGAATCAGCCACCAACGCTGTATCATCAGCGAACAACAACTGACTCACTTCCCAAAAGCTCTCTCATCCACAACAGACTTCATACTTGCTCCTCTTTCCAAGACTCTTGCATTCACCTCCCTAACAACCCCATCCATAAACAAATTAAACAACCATGGAGACATCACACACCCCTGCCGCAAACCTACATTCACTGAGAACCAATCACTTTCCTCTCTTCCTACACGTACACATGCCTTACATCCTCGAAAAAAACTTTTCACTGCTTCTAACAACTTGCCTCCCACACCATATATTCTTAACACCTTCCACAGAGCATCTCTATCAACTCTATCATATGCCTTCTCCAGATCCAAAAATGCTACATACAAATCCATTTGCTTTTCCAAGTATTTCTCACATACATTCTTCAAAGCAAACACCTGATCCACACATCCTCTACCACTTATGAAACTACACTGCTCTTCCCCAATCTGATGCTCCGTACAAGCCTTCACCCTCTCAATCAATACCCTCCCATATAATTTACCAGGAATACTCAACAAACTTATACCTCTGAAATTTGCGCACTCACTCTTATCCCCTTTGCCTTTGTACAATGGCACTATGCACGCATTCCGCCAATCCTCAGGCACCTCACCATGAGTCATACCTACATTAAATAACCTTACCAACCAGTCAATAATACAGTCACCCCCTTTTTTAATAAATTCCACTGCAATACCATCCAAACCTGCTGCCTTGCCAGCTTTCATCTTCCGCAAAGCTTTTACTACCTCTTCTCTGTTTACCAAATCATTTTCCCTAGCCCTCTCACTTTGCACACCACCTCGACCAAAACACCCTATATCTGCCACTCTATCATCAAACACATTCAACAAACCTTCAAAATACTCACTCCATCTCCTTCTCACATCACCACTACTTGTTATCACCTCCCCATCAGCCCCCTTCACTGAAGTTCCGATTTGATCCCTTGTCTTACGCACTTTAATTTACCTCCTTCCAGAACATCTCTTTATTCTCCCTAAACTTTAATGATACTCTCTCACCCCAACACTCATTTGCCCTCTTTTTCACCTCTTGCACCTTTCTCTTGACCTCCTGTCTCTTTCTTTTATACATCTCCCACTCAATTGCATTTTTTCCCTGCAAAAATCATCCAAATGCCTCTCTCTTCTCTTTCACTAATAATCTTACTTCTTCATCCCACCACTCACTACCCTTTCTAATCAACCCACCTCCCACTCTTCTCATGCCACAAGCATCTTTTGCGCAATCCATCACTGATTCCCTAAATACATCCCATTCCTCCCCCACTCCCCTTACTTCCATTGTTCTCACCTTTATCCATTCTGTACTCAGTCTCTCCTGGTACTTCCTCACACAAGTCTCCTTCCCAAGCTCACTTACTCTCACCATCCTCTTCACCCCAACATTAACTCTTCTTTTCTGAAAACCCATACAAATCTTCACCTTACCCTCCACAAGATAATGATCAGACATCCCTCCAGTTGCACCTCTCAGCACATTAACATCCAAAAGTCTCTCTTTTGCGCACCTGTCAATTAACACGTAATCCAATAATGCTCTCTGGCCATCTCTCCTACTTACATACGTATACTTATGTATATCTCGCTTTTTAAACCAGGTATTCCCAATCACCTGTCCTTTTTCAGCACATAAATCTACAAGCTCTTCACCATTTCCATTTACAACACTGAACACCCCATGTATACCAATTATTCCCTCAACTGCCACATTACTCACCTTTGCATTCAAATCACCCATCACCATAACCCGGTCTCGTGCATCAAAACCACTAACACACTCATTCAGCTGTTCCCAAAACACTTGCCTCTCATGATCTTTCTTCTCATGCCCAGGTGCATATGCACCAATAATCACCCATCTCTCTCCATCAACTTTCAGTTTTACCCATATTAATCGAGAATTTACTTTCTTACATTATATCACATACTCTCACAACTCCTGTTTCAGGAGTAATGCTACTCCTTCCCTTGCTCTTGTCCTCTCACTAACCCCCTGACTTTACTCCCAAGACATTCCCAAACCACTCTTCCCCGTTACCCTTGAGCTTCGTTTCACTCAGAGCCAAAACATCCAGGTTCCTTTCCTCAAACATACTACCTATCTCTCCTTTTTTCACATCTTGCTTACATCAACACCCAGTCTGAGCCTTCGAGGAGGATGAGCACTCCCCGCATGACTCCTTCTTCTGTTTCCCATTTTAGAAAGTTAAAAAAAAATACAAGGAGGATTTCTGGCCCCCCGCTCCTGTCCACTCTAGTCGCCTTCTACGACATGCGAGGAATGCGTGGGAAGTATTCGTTCACCCCTATCCCCAGGGATAATATACATATATATGCATATATATATATATATATATATATATATATATATATATATATATGGAACCATGGAAGCGGAAGTGGATCATAGGGTGGGGGAGGGGGCGAAAATTTTGGGAGCCTTGAAAAATGTGTGGAAGTCGAGAACATTATCTCGGAAAGCAAAAATGGGTATGTTTGAGGGAATAGTGGTTCCAACAATGCTGTATGGTTGCGAGGCGTGGGCTATGGATAGAGATGTGCGCAGGAGGATGGATGTGCTGGAAATGAGATGTTTGAGGACAATGTGTGGTGTGAGGTGGTTTGATCGAGTAAGTAACGTAAGGGTAAGAGAGATGTGTGGAAATAAAAAGAGCGTGGTCGAGAGAGCAGAAGAGGGTGTTTTGAAATGGTTTGGGCACATGGAGAGAATGAGTGAGGAGAGATTGACCAAGAGGATATATGTGTCGGAGGTGGAGGGAACGAGGAGAAGAGGGAGACCAAATTGGAGGTGGAAAGATGGAGTGAAAAAGATTTTGTGTGATCGGGGCCTGAACATGCAGGAGGGTGAAAGGAGGGCAAGAAATAGAGTGAATTGGAGTCATGTGGTATACAGGGGTTGACGTGCTGTCAGTGGATTGAAGCAAGGCATGTGAAGCGTCTGGGGTAAACCATGGAAAGCTGTGTAGGTATGTATATTTGCGTGTGTGGACGTGTGTATGTACATGTGTATGGGGGGGGGTTGGGCCATTTCTTTCGTCTGTTTCCTTGCGCTACCTCGCAAACGCGGGAGACAGCGACAAAGTATAAAAAAAAAAAAAAAAAAAAAAAAAAAAAAAAATATATATATATATATATATATATATATATATATATTTTTTTTTGTCGCTGTCTCCCGCGTTTGCGAGGTAGCGCAAGGAAACAGACGAAAGAAATGGCCCAACCCACAACCACACACATGTATATCCATACGTCCACACACGCAAATATACATACCTACACAGCTTTCCATGGTTTACCCCAGACGCTTCACATGCCTTGATTCAATCCACTGACAGCACGTCAACCCCGGTACACCACATCGCTCCAATTCACTCTATTCCTTGCCCTCCTTTCACCCTCCTGCATGCTCAGGCCCCGATCACACAAAATCTTTTTCACTCCATCTTTCCACCTCCAATTTGGTCTCCCTCTTCTCCTCGTTCCCTCCACCTCAGACACATATATTCTCTTGGTCAATCTTTACTCACTCATTCTCTCCATGTGCCCGAACCATTTCAAAAGACCCTCTTCTGCTCTCTCAACCACGCTCTTTTTATTTCCACACATCTCTCTTACCCTTACGTTACTTACTCGATCAACCCACCTCACACCACACATTGTCCTCAAACATCTCATTTCCAGCACATCCATCCTCCTGCGCACAACTCTATCCATAGCCCACGCCTCGCAACCATACAACATTGTTGGAACCACTATTCCTTCAAACATACTCATTTTTGCTTTCCGAGATAATGTTCTCGACTTCCACACATTCTTCAAGGCTCCCAGAATTTTCGCCCCCTCCCCCACCCTATGATCCACTTCCGCTTCCATGGTTCCATCCGCTGCCAGATCCACTCCCAGATATCTAAAACACTTCACTTCCTCCAGTTTTTCTCCATTCAAACTCACCTCCCAATTGAATTGACCCTCAACCCTACTGTACCTAATAACCTTGCTCTTATTCACATTTACTCTTAACTTTCTTCTTTCACACACTTTACCAAACTCAGTCACCAGCTTCTGCAGTTTCTCACATGAATCAGCCACCAGCGCTGTATCATCAGCGAACAACAACTGACTCACTTCCCAAGCTCTCTCATCCCCAACAGACTTCATACTTGCCCCTCTTTCCAAAACTCTTGCATTCACCTCCCTAACAACCCCATCCATAAACAAATTAAACAACCATGGAGACATCACACACCCCTGCCGCAAACCTACATTCACTGAGAATATTTATATATATATTTTTTATTTTTTTTTATTATACTTTGTCGCTGTCTCCCGCGTTTGCGAGGTAGCGCAAGGAAACAGACGAAAGAAATGGCCCAACCCCCCCCATACACATGTATATACATACGTCCACACACGCAAATATACATACCTACACAGCTTTCCATGGTTTACCCCAGACGCTTCACATGCCTTGATTCAATCCACTGACAGCACGTCAACCCCGGTATACAACATCGCTCCAATTCACTCTATTCCTTGCCCTCCTTTCACCCTCCTGCATGTTCAGGCCCCGATCACACAAAATCTTTTTCACTCCATCTTTCCACCTCCAATTTGGTCTCCCTCTTCTCCTCGTTCCCTCCACCTCCGACACATATATCCTCTTGGTCAATCTTTCCTCACTCATTCTCTCCATGTGCCCAAACCACTTCAAAACACCCTCTTCTGCTCTCTCAACCACGCTCTTTTTATTTCCACACATCTCTCTTACCCTTACGTTACTCACTCGATAAAACCACCTCACACCACACATTGTCCTCAAACATCTCATTTCCAGCACATCCATCCTCCTGCGCACACCTCTATCCATAGCCCACGCCTCGCAACCATACAACATTGTTGGAACCACTATTCCTTCAAACATACCCATTTTTGCTTTCCGAGATAATGTACTTGACTTCCACACATTCTTCAAGGCCCCCAGAATTTTCGCCCCCTCCCCCACCCTATGATCCACTTCCGCTTCCATGGTTCCATCTGCTGCCAGATCCACTCCCAGATATCTAAAACACTTCACTTCCTCCAGTTTTTCTCCATTCAAACTCACCTCCCAATTGACTTGACCCTCAACCCTACTGTACCTAATAACCTTGCTCTTATTCACATTTACTCTTAACTTTCTTCTTTCACACACTTTACCAAACTCAGTCACCAGCTTCTGCAGTTTCTCACATGAATCAGCCACCAGCGCTGTATCATCAGCGAACAACAACTGACTCACTTCCCAAGCTCTCTCATCCCCAACAGACTTCATACTTGCCCCTCTTTCCAAAACTCTTGCATTCACCTCCCTAAAAATCCCATCCATAAACAAATTAAACAACCATGGAGACATCACACACCCCTGCCGCAAACCTACATTCACTGAGAACCAATCACTTTCCTCTCTTCCTACACGTACACATGCCTTACATCCTCGATAAAATCTTTTCACTGCTTCTAACAACTTTCCTCCCACACCATATATTCTTAATACCTTCCACAGAGCATCTCTATCAACTCTATCATATGCCTTCTCCAGATCCATAAATGCTACATACAAATCCATTTGCTTTTCTAAGTATTTCTCACATACATTCTTCAAAGCAAACACCTGATCCACACATCCTCTACCACTTCTGAAACCACACTGCTCTTCCCCAATCTGATGCTCTGTACATGCCTTCACCCTCTCAATCAATACCCTCCCATATAATTTACCAGGAATACTCAACAAACTTATACCTCTGTAATTTGAGCACTCACTCTTATCCCCTTTGCCTTTGTACAATGGCACTATGCACGCATTCCGCCAATCCTCAGGCACCTCACCATGAGTCATACATACATTAAATAACCTTACCAACCAGTCAAGAATACAGTCACCCCCTTTTTTAATAAATTACACTGCAATACCATCCAAACCTGCTGCCTTGCCGGCTTTCATCTTCCGCAAAGCTTTCACTACCTCTTCTCTGTTTACCAAATCATTTTCCCTAACCCTCTCACTTTGCACACCACCTCGACCAAAACACCCTATATCTGCCACTCAATCATCAAACACATTCAACAAACCTTCAAAATACTCTCTCCATCTCCTTCTCACATCACCACTACTTGTTTTCACCTCCCCATTTGCGCCCTTCACTGAAGTTCCCATTTGTTCCCTTGTCTTACGCACTTTATTTACCTCCTTCCAGAACATCTTTTTATTCTCCCTAAAATTTAATGATACTCTCTCACCCCAACTTTCATTTGCCCTTTTTTTCACCTCTTGCACCTTTCTCTTGACCTCCTGTCTCTTTCTTTTATACATCTCCCACTCAATTGCATTTTTTCCCTGCAAAGATCGTCCAAATGCCTCTCTCTTCTCTTTCACTAATACTCTTACTTCTTCATCCCACCACTCACTACCCTTTCTAATCAACCCATCTCCCACTCTTCTCATGCCACAAGCATCTTTTGCGCAATCCATCACTGATTCCCTAAATACATCCCATTCCTCCCCCACTCCCCTTACTTCCATTGTTCTCACCTTTTTCCATTCTGTACTCAGTCTCTCCTGGTACTTCCTCACACAGGTCTCCTTCCCAAGCTCACTTACTCTCACCACCCTCTTCACCCCAACATTAACTCTTCTTTTCTGAAAACCCATACAAATCTTCACCTTACCCTCCACAAGATAATGATCAGACATCCCTCCAGATGCACCTCTCAGCACATTAACATCCAAAAGTCTCTCTTTCGCACGCCTGTCAATTAACACGTAATCCAATAACGCTCTCTGGCCATCTCTCCTACTTACATAAGTATACTTATGTATATCTCGCTTTTTAAACCATGTATTCCCAATCATCAGTCCTTTTTCAGCACATAAATCTACAAGCTCTTCACCATTTCCATTTACAACACTGAACACCCCATGTATACCAATTATTCCCTCAACTGCCACATTACTCACCTTTGCATTCAAATCACCCATCACTATAACCCGGTCTCGTGCATCAAAACCACTAACACACTCATTCAGCTGCTCCCAAAACACTTGCCTCTCATGATCTTTCTTCTCATGCCCAGGTGCATATGCACCAATAATCACCCATCTCTCTCCATCAACTTTCAGTTTTACCCATATTAATCGAGAATTTACTTTCCTACATTCTATCACATACTCTCACAACTCCTGTTTCAGGAGTATTGCTACTCCTTCCCTTGCTCTTGTCCTCTCACTAACCCCTGACTTTACTCCCCAGACATTCCCAAACCACTCTTCCCCTTTACCCTTGAGCTTCGTTTCACTCAGAGCCAAAACATCCAGGTTCCTTTCCTCAAACATACTACCTATCTCTCCTTTTTTTACATCTTGGTTACATCCACACACACTTAGGCACCCCACTCTGAGCCTTCGAGGAGGATGAGCACTCCCTGCGTGACTCCTTCTTCTGTTTCCCATTTTAGAAAGTTAATACAAGGAGGGGAGGATTTCTGGCCCCCCGCTCCCGTCCCCTCTAGTCGCTTTCTACGACACGCGAGGAATACGTGGGAAGTATTCTTTCACCCCTATCCCCAGGGATAATATACATATATATATATATACATATACACATACACACACATACACATACATACGCACATATACACACACACACACACATACATATATATACATATGAAAAATGTGAGAAACAATTTAGAAAACTGAAACTTCTAGCTTGAAATGAATGAAAAAATGAATGTCACATAATGGTTCAACCTCTGGCTATGGAAAAAGGAAATGTATAATTTATTTACACAAACGTCAATAGCAGTTCTCATCAATTTAACCACTGTATCAATAAGCTTCAATGTCTAAGCTACATTTTTCTCCAATTTCACTATTTTCTTGTCAAAACACCATGTATGAACACTATCACTATAGTTTTATCGCTATATATATATATATATATATATATATATATATATTTTTTTTTTTTTATACTTTGTCGCTGTCTCCCGCTTTTGCGAGGTAGCGCAAGGAAACAGACGAAAGAAATGGCCCAACCCCCCCCATATACATGTATATACATACATCCACACACGCAAATATACATACCTACACAGCTTTCCATGGTTTACCCCAGACGCTTCACATGCCCTGATTCAATCCACTGACAGCACGTCAACCCCGGTATACCACATCGCTCCAATTCACTCTATTCCTTGCCCTCCTTTCACCCTCCTGCATGTTCAGGCCCCGATCACACAAAATCTTTTTCACTCCATCTTTCCACCTCCAATTTGGTCTCCCTCTTCTCCTCGTTCCCTCCACCTCCGACACATATATCCTCTTGGTCAATCTTTCCTCACTCATTCTCTCCATGTGCCCAAACCACTTCAAAACACCCTCTTCTGCTCTCTCAACCACGCTCTTTTTATTTCCACACATCTCTCTTACCCTTACGTTACTCACTCGATCAAACCACCTCACACCACACATTGTCCTCAAACATCTCATTTCCAGCACATCCATCCTCCTGCGCACATCTCTATCCATAGCCCACGCCTCGCAACCATACAACATTGTTGGAACCACTATTCCTTCAAACATACCCATTTTTGCTTTCCGAGATAATGTTCTCGACTTCCACACATTCTTCAAGGCCCCCAGGATTTTCGCCCCCTCCCCCACTCTATGATCCACTTCCGCTTCCATGGTTCCATCCGCTGCCAGATCCACTCCCAGATATCTAAAACACTTCACTTCCTCCAGTTTTTCTCCATTCAAACTCACCTCCCAATTGACTTGACCCTCAACCCTACTGTACCTAATAACCTTCCTCTTATTCACATTTACTCTTAACTTTCTTCTTCCACACACTTTTCCAAACTCAGTCACCAGCTTCTGCAGTTTCTCACATGAATCAGCCACCAGCGCTGTATCATCAGCGAACAACAACTGACTCACTTCCCAAGCTCTCTCATCCCCAACAGACTTCATACTTGCCCCTCTTTCCAAAACTCTTGCATTTACCTCCATAACAACCCCATCCATAAACAAATGGATTTGTATGTAGCATTTATGGATCTGGAGAAGGCATATGATAGAGTTGATAGAGATGCTCTGTGGAAGGTATTAAGAATATATGGTGTGGGAGGAAAGTTGTTAGAAGCAGTGAAAAGTTTTTATCGAGGATGTAAGGCATGTGTACGTGTAGGAAGAGAGGAAAGTGATTGGTTCTCAGTGAATGTAGGTTTGCAGCAGGGGTGTGTGATGTCTCCATGGTTGTTTAATATATATATATATATATATATATATATATATATATATATATATATATATATATATATATATATATCCCTGGGGATAGGGGAGAAAGAATACTTCCCACGTATTCCCTGCGTGTCGTAGAAGGCGACTAAAAGGGGAGGGAGCGGGTGGCTGGAAATCCTCCCCTTTCTTGTTTTTTTTTAATTTTCCAAAAGAAGCAACAGAGAAGGGGGTCAGGTTAGGATATTCCCTCTAAGGCCCAGTTCTCTGTTCTTAATGCTACCTCGCTAACGCGGGAAATGGCAAATAGTATGAAAAAAAAAAAAAAAATATATATATATATATATATATATATATATATATATATATATATATATATATATATATGGGGAGGTGATAACAAGTAGTGGTGATGTGAGGAGATGGAGTGAGTATTTTGAAGGTTTGTTGAATGTGTTTGATGATAGAGTGGCAGATGTAGGGTGTTTTGGTCGAGGTGGTGTGCAAAGTGAGAGGGTTAGGGAAAATGATTTGGTAAACAGAGAAGAGGTAGTAAAAGCTTTGCGGAAGATGAAAGCCGGCAAGGCAGCAGGTTTGGATGGTATTGCAGTGTAATTTATTAAAAAAGGGGGTGACTGTATTGTTGATTGGTTGGTAAGGTTATTTAATGTATGTATGACGCGGGAAACATCATCAATGAAACTACGTAGTCGGACCCTGACAAGCCGACCCCATTGCATAATACCGGGGAGCAGAGAAGGGGGCCAAGTAAGGATATTCCCTCAAAGGCTCTGTCCTCTGTTGTTAGCGCTACCTCGCTAATGCGGAAAATGGCAAACAGTATGAAAAAAAAATTGCATATATATATATATATATATATATATATATATATATATATATATATATATTGTCCGGTGACGCCAGCTGGATCTACAACTCCAGCCCATCCTCAACTACTGGGCTGCAACTCCAGCAAGGGCATGGTCACACCCATCGACAACGGTAACCTCCAGAAGACCGATTTCGATGATGAAGGCCTGCACTGTGGCTGAGAGATTGACTTGAGGAGGCAGAAGTGATATTGTGACAGTGATTGTGTCAGCGTCGCGTTGCCTCGCCGCAGTGTATCGAGACAGACTTCCCCAGAACTTTTAAAGGGGAAGTAAATGTTTATAGTTGTGTTAATGGAGTGATAGTTTTCATGCATGATGTTTTTGACAAGAAAATAGTGAAGTTGGAAAAAAATGTAGCTTAGACATTGAAGCTTATTGACACAGTGGTGAAATTGATGAGAACTGCTATTGACGATTGTGTGAATAAATTGTACATTTCCTTTTCCATAGCCAGAGGTTGAACCATTATGTGACATTCATTTTTTTTCATTCATTTCAAGCTAAAAGTTTGTTTTCTAAATTGTTTCTTACATTTTTCATATGTATATATATGTATGTGTGTGTGTGTGTGTGTATGTGCATATGTGTGTGTGTGTGTGTGTGTGTGTGTGTGTATATGTATGTATATATGTATATTATCCCTGGGGATAGGGGTGAAAGAATACTTCCCACGTATTCCTCGCGTGTCGTAGAAAGCGACTAGAGGGGACGGGAGCGGGGGGCCGGGAATCCTCCCCTCCTTGTATTAACTTTCTAAAATGGGAAACAGAAGAAGGAGTCACGCGGGGAGTGATCATCCTCCTCGAAGGCTCAGAGTGGGGTGCCTAAATGTGTGTGGATGTAACCAAGATGTGAAAAAAGGAGAGATAGGTAGTATGTTTGAGGAAAGGAACCTGGATGTTTTGGCTCTGAGTGAAACGAAGCTCAAGGGTAAAGGGGAAGAGTGGTTTGGAAATGTCTGGGGAGTGAAGTCAGGGGTTAGTGAGAGGACAAGAGCAAGGGAAGGAGTAGCAATACTCCTGAAACAGGAGTTGTGGGAGTATGTGATAGAATGTAAGAAAGTAAATTCTCGATTAATATGGGTAAAACTGAAAGTTGATGGAGAGAGGTGGGTGATTATTGGTGCATATGCACCTGGGCATGAGAAGAAAGATCATGAGAGGCAAGTGTTTTAGGAGCAGCTAAATGAGTGTGTTAGCGGTTTTGATGCACGAGACCGGGTTATAGTGATGGGTGATTTGAATGCAAAGGTGAGTAATGTGGCAGTTGAGGGAATAATTGGTATGCATGGGGTGTTCAGTGTTGTAAATGGAAATGGTGAAGAGCTTGTAGATTTATGTGCTGAAAAAGGACTGATGATTGGGAATACCTGGTTTAAAAAGCGAGATATACATAAGTATACTTATGTAAGTAGGAGAGATGGCCAGAGAGCGTTATTGGATTACGTGTTAATTGACAGGCGTGCGAAAGAGAGACTTTTGGATGTTAATGTGCTGAGAGGTGCAACTGGAGGGATGTCTGATCATTATCTTGTGGAGGCTAAGGTGAAGATTAGTATGGGTTTTCAGAAAAGAGGAGTGAATGTTGGGGTGAAGAAGGTGGTGAGAGTAAGTGAGCTTGGGAAGGAGACCTGTGTGGGGAAGTACCAGGAGAGACTGTGTACAGAATGGAAAAAGGTGAGAACAATGGAAGTAAGGGGAGTGGGGGAGGAATGGGATGTATTTAGGGAATCAGTGATGGATTGCGCAAAAGATGCTTGTGGCATGAGAAGAGTGGGAGGTGGGCTGTTTAGAAAGGGTAGTGAGTGGTGGGATGAAGAAGTAAGAGTATTAGTGAAAGAGAAGAGAGAGGCATTTGGACGATTTTTGCAGGGAAAAAATGCAATTGAGTGGGAGAAGTATAAAAGAAAGAGACAGGAGGTCAAGAGAAAGGTGCAAGAGGTGAAAAAAAGGGCAAATGAGAGTTGGGGTGAGAGACTATCAGTAAATTTTAGGGAGAATAAAAAGATGTTCTGGAAGGAGGTAAATAGGGTGCGTAAGACAAGGGAGCAAATGGGAACTTCAGTGAAGGGCGTAAATGGGGAGGTGATAACAAGTAGCGGTGATGTGAGAAGGAGATGGAATGAGTATTTTGAAGGTTTGTTGAATGTGTCTGATGACAGAGTGGCAGATATAGGGTGTTTTGGTCGAGGTGGTGTGCAAAGTGAGAGGGTTAGGGAAAATGATTTGGTAAACAGAGAAGAGGTAGTAAAAGCTTTGCGGAAGATGAAAGCCGGCAAGGCAGCAGGTTTGGATGGTATTGCAGTGGAATTTATTAAGAAAGGGGGTGACTGTATTGTCGACTGGTTGGTAAGGTTATTTAATGTATGTATGACTCATGGTGAGGTGCCTGAGGATTGGCGGAATGCGTGCGTAGTGCCATTGTACAAAGGCAAAGGGGATAAGAGTGAGTGCTCAAATTACAGAGGTATAAGTTTGTTGAGTATTCCTGGTAAATTATATGGGAGGGTATTGATTGAGAGGGTGAAGGCATGTACAGAGCATCAGATTGGGGAAGAGCAGTGCGGTTTCAGAAGTGGTAGAGGATGTGTGGATCAGGTGTTTGCTTTGAAGAATGTATGTGAGAAATACTTAGAAAAGCAAATGGATTTGTATGTAGCATTTATGGATCTGGAGAAGGCATATGATAGAGTTGATAGAGATGCTCTGTGGAAGGTATTAAGAATATATGGTGTGGGAGGCAAGTTGTTAGAAGCAGTGAAAAGTTTTTATCGAGGATGTAAGGCATGTGTACGTGTAGGAAGAGAGGAAAGTGATTGGTTCTCAGTGAATGTAGGTTTGCGGCAGGGGTGTGTGATGTCTCCATGGTTGTTTAATTTGTTTATGGATGGGGTTGTAAGGGAGGTAAATGCAAGAGTCCTGGAAAGAGGGGCAAGTATGAAGTCTGTTGGGGATGAGAGAGCTTGGGAAGTGAGTCAGTTGTTGTTCGCTGATGATACAGCGCTGGTGGCTGATTCATGTGAGAAACTGCAGAAGCTGGTGACTGAGTTTGGTAAAGTGTGTGGAAGAAGAAAGTTGAGAGTAAATGTGAATAAGAGCAAGGTTATTAGGTACAGTAGGGGTGAGGGTCAAGTCAATTGGGAGGTGAGTTTGAATGGAGAAAAACTGGAGGAAGTGAAGTGTTTTAGATATCTGGGAGTGGATCTGTCAGCGGATGGAACCATGGAAGCGGAAGTGGATCATAGGGTGGGGGAGGGGGCGAAAATTTTGGGAGCCTTGAAAAATGTGTGGAAGTCGAGAACATTATCTCGGAAAGCAAAAATGGGTATGTTTGAGGGAATAGTGGTTCCAACAATGTTGTATGGTTGCGAGGCGTGGGCTATGGATAGAGATGTGCGCAGGAGGATGGATGTGCTGGAAATGAGATGTTTGAGGACAATGTGTGGTGTGAGGTGGTTTGATCGAGTAAGTAACGTAAGGGTAAGAGAGATGTGTGGAAATAAAAAGAGCGTGGTTGAGAGAGCAGAAGAGGGTGTTTTGAAATGGTTTGGGCACATGGAGAGAATGAGTGAGGAGAGATTGACCAAGAGGATATATGTGTCGGAGGTGGAGGGAACGAGGAGAAGAGGGAGACCAAATTGGAGGTGGAAAGATGGAGTGAAAAGGATTTTGTGTGATCGGGGCCTGAACATGCAGGAGGGTGAAAGGAGGGCAAGAAATAGAGTGAATTGGAGTCATGTGGTATACAGGGGTTGACGTGCTGTCAGTGGATTGAAGCAAGGCATGTGAAGCGTCTGGGGTAAACCACGGAAGGCTGTGTAGGTATGTATATTTGCGTGTGTGGACGTGTGTATGTACATGTGTATGGGGGGGGGGGGGGGTTGGGCCATTTCTTTCGTCTGTTTCCTTGCGCTACCTCGCAAACGCGGGAGACAGCGACAAAGTATAAAAAAAAAAAAAAAAATGACTCATGGTGAGGTGCCTGAGGATTGGCGGAATGCGTGCATAGTGCCATTGTACAAAGGCAAAGGGGATAAGAGTGAGTGCTCAAATTACAGAGGTATAAGTTTGTTGAGTATTCCTGGTAAATTATATGGGAGGGTATTGATTGAGAGGGTGAAGGCATGTACAGAGCATCAGATTGGGGAAGAGCAGTGTGGTTTCAAAAGTGGTAGAGGATGTGTGGATCAGGTGTTTGCTTTGAAGAATGTATGTGAGAAATACTTAGAAAAGCAAATGGATTTGTATGTAGCATTTATGGATCTGGAGAAGGCATATGATAGAGTTGATAAAGATGCTCTGTGGAAGGTATTAAGAATATATGGTGTGGGAGGCAAGTTGTTAGAAGCAGTGAAAAGATTTTATCGAGAATGTAAGGCATGTGTACGTGTAGGAAGAGAGGAAAGTGATTGGTTCTCAATGAATGTAGGTTTGCGGCAAGGGTGTGTGATGTCTCCATGGTTGTTTAATTTGTTTATGGATGGGGTTGTTAGGGAGGTGAATGCAAGAGTTTTGGAAAGAGGGGCAAGTAGGAAGTCTGTTGGGGATGAGAGAGCTTGGGAAGTGAGTCAGTTGTTGTTCGCTGATGATACAGCGCTGGTGGCTGATTCATGTGAGAAACTGCAGAAGCTGGTGACTGAGTTTGGTAAAATGTGTGAAAGAAGAAAGTTAAGAGTAAATGTGAATAAGAGCAAGGTTATTAGGTACAGTAGGGTTGAGGGTCAAGTCAATTGAGAGGTAAGTTTGAATGGAGAAAAACTGGAGGAAGTAAAGTGTTTTAGATATCTGGGAGTGGATCTGGCAGCAGATGGAACCATGGAAGCGGAAGTGAATCACAGGGTGGGGGAGGGGGCGAAAATCCTGGGAGCCTTGAAGAATGTGTGGAAGTCGAGAACATTATCTCGGAAAGCAAAAATGGGCATGTTTGAAGGAATAGTGGTTCCAACAATGTTGTATGGTTGCGAGGCGTGGGCTATGGATAGAGTTGTGCGCAGGAGGGTGGATGTGCTGGAAATGAGATGTTTGAGGACAATGTGTGGTGTGAGGTGGTTTGATCGAGTAAGTAATGTAAGGGTAAGAGAGATGTGTGGAAATAAAAAGAGCGTGGTTGAGAGAGCAGAAGAGGGTGTTTTGAAATGGTTTGGGCACATGGAGAGAATGAGTGAGGAAAGATTGACCAAGAGGATATATGTGTCGGAGGTGGAGGGAACGAGGAGAAGTGGGAGACCAAATTGGAGGTGGAAAGATGGAGTGAAAAAGATTTTGTGTGATCGGGGCCTGAACATGCAGGAGGGTGAAAGGAGGGCAAGAAGGAATAGAGTGAATTGGATCGATGTGGTATACCGGGGTTGACGTGCTGTCAGTGGATTGAATCAGGGCATGTGAAGCGTCTGGGGTAAACCATGGAAAGTTGTGTGGGGCCTGGATGTGGAAAGGGAGCTGTGGTTTCGGACATTATTGCACGGCAGCTAGAGACTGAGTGTGAACAAATGGGGCCTTTGTTGTCTTTTTCTAGTGCTACCTCGCACACATGAGGGGGAGGGGGATGGTATTCCATGTGTGGCGAGGTGGCGATGGGAGTGAATGGGGGCAGACAGTGTGAATTGTGTGCATGGGTATATATGTGTGTCTGTGTATGTATATATATGTGTACATTGAGATGTATAGGTATGTATATTCGTGTGTGGACGTGTGTGTGTGTATATATTGTGTATGGGGGTGGGTTGGGCCATTTCTTTTGTCTGTTTCCTTGCGCTACCTCGCAAACGCGGGAGACAGCGACAAAGCAAAATAATAATAAATAATATCTTTCTTTCTTTCATGCTATTCGCCATTTCCCACTTTAGCGAGGTAGCGTTAAGAACAGAGGACTGGGCCTTAGAGGGAATATCCTCACCTGTCATACATACATTAAATAACCTTACCAACCAGTCAACAATACAGTCATCCCCTTTTTTAATAAATTCCACTGCAATACCAACCCGCTTGCTTGCTGGCTTTCATCTTCCGCAAAGCTTTTACTACCTCTTCTCTGTTTACCAAATCATTCTCCCTAACCCTCTCAATTTGCACACCAACTCGACCAAAACACCATATATCTGCCACCCTATTATCAAACACATTCAACAAACCTTGAAAATATGATATAACTATCATAACAGAAAGGATGTAAGGCATGTGTACGTGTAGGAAGAGAGGAAAGTGATTGGTTCTCAGTGAATGTAGGTTTGTGGCAGGGGTGTGTGATGTCTCCATGGTTGTTTAATTTGTTTATGGATGGGGTTGTTAGGGAGGTGAATGCAAGAGTTTTGGAAAGAGGGGCAAGTATGAAGTCTGTTGGGGATGAGAGAGCTTGGGAAGTGAGTCAGTTGTTGTTCGCTGATGATACAGCGCTGGTGGCTGATTCATGTGAGAAACTGCAGAAGCTGGTGACTGAGTTTGGTAAAGTGTGTGAAAGAAGAAAGTTAAGAGTAAATGTGAATAAGAGCAAGGTTATTAGGTACAGTAGGGTTGAGGGTCAAGTCAATTGGGAGGTGAGTTTGAATGGAGAAAAACTGGAGGAAGTGAAGTGTTTTAGATATCTGGGAGTGGATCTGGCAGCGGATGGAACCATGGAAGCGGAAGTGGATCATAGGGTGGGGGAGGGGGCGAAAATTCTGGGAGCCTTGAAGAATGTGTGGAAGTTGAGAACATTATCTCGGAAAGCAAAAATGGGTATGTTTGAAGGAATAGTGGTTCCAACAATGTTGTATGGTTGCGAGGCGTGGGCTATGGATAGAGTTGTGCGCAGGAGGATGGATGTGCTGGAAATGAGATGTTTGAGGACAATGTGTGGTGTGAGGTGGTTTGATCGAGTGAGTAACGTAAGGGTAAGAGAGATGTGTGGAAATAAAAAGAGCGTGGTTGAGAGAGCAGAAGAGGGTGTTTTGAAATGGTTTGGGCACATGGAGAGAATGAGTGAGGAAAGATTGACCAAGAGGATATATGTGTCGGAGGTGGAGGGAACGAGGAGAAGAGGGAGACCAAATTGGAGGTGGAAAGATGGAGTGAAAAAGATTTTGTGTGATCGGGGCCTGAACATGCAGGAGGGTGAAAGGAGGGCAAGGAATAGAGTGAATTGGAGCGATGTGGTATACCGGGGTTGACGTGCTGTCAGTGGATTGAATCGGGGCATGTGAAGCGTCTGGGGTAAACCATGGAAAGCTGTGTAGGTATGTATATTTGCGTGTGTGGACGTATGTATATACATGTGTATGGGGTGGGTTGGGCCATTTCTTTCGTCTGTTTCCTTGCGCTACCTCGCAAACGCGGGAGACAGCGGCAAAAAAAAAAAAAAAAAAAAAAAAAAAAAAAAAAAAGGAAATAACAAGCATCTACACTTCCTGAGCACTTTAGGAGCCACATAAAGATAGACAGGGCAGGATGTAAGAATACTTCCCACATATTCCCCACATGTCGTAAAGGCAACTAACAGAGGCGGCAGCGGCGGGCTGTAAACACCCCTCCACGCATCTAAATTTCTAAAAGGGGAAACAGAAGGAGTCATGCGAGGAGTGCTTATCATCCTTAAAGGCTCAGATTGGGGTGTCTAAATGTGTGTGGATGTAACCAAGATGAGAAAAAAGGAGAGATAATAGTACATTTGAGGAAAGGAACCTAGATGTTTTGGCTCTGCGTGAAATGAAGCTCAAGGGTAAAGAGGCAGAGTGGTTTGGGAATATCTTGGGAGTAAAATCTGAGGTTAGTGATAGCACAAGAGCAAACAAAGGGGTAGCACTCCTCCTGAAGCAGGAGTTGTGGGAATATGTAATAGAATGTAACAAAAGTAAAACTCTGAAAATGAATGGATAGAGATGGGTGATTATCCATGCCTATGCACCTGGTCATGAGAAGAAAGATCATGAGAGGCAAGTGTTTTGGAAGCAGATTATAGATTATAGCGATGGGTGATTTGAATGCGAAGGTGTATAATGTGGCACTTGAGGGTATAACTGAAGTACTGGGGTGTTCAGTGTTGTAAATGGAAATGGTGAAGAGCTTGTGGATTTGTGTGCTGAAAAGGACTGGTGATTTGGAATACCTGGTTTAAAAAAGGATATACATAGGTATACGTATGTCAGTAGGAGATATGGCCAGAGGGCGTTATTGTTGGGGAGAAGAGAGTGTTGAGAGTAAGTGAGCTCAGAAAGGAGACTTGTGCGAGGAAGTACCAAGAGAGATTGAGTGCAGAATGGCAAAAGGTGAGAGCAAATGATGTAAGGGGTGTGGGGGAGGAATGGGATGTGTTTAGGGAAGCAGTGATGGCTTGTGCAAAAGATGCATGTGGCATGAGAAAGGGAAGAGGTGCGTAGATTAGAAAGGATAGTGAATGGTGGGGTGAAAAGGTAGGATTGTTAGCAAAAGAGAAGATAGGGGTGTTTGGATGATTTTTGCAAGGAAGTAGTGCAAATGACTGGGAGATGTTCAAGAGAAAGGTGCAAGAGGTGAAAAACGAGGCAAATGAGAGTTGGGGTAAGAGAATATCACTAAATTTTGGGGAGAATATAAATATGTTTTGGAAGGAGGTAAATATAGTGCGTAAGACAAATGGGAGCGTCAGTAAAGTTGACAAATGGGGAGGTAATAACAAGAACTGATGAAGTGAGAAGGAGATGGATTGAATATTTTGAAGGTATGTTGAATGGGTTTGATGATAGAGTAGCAGATATAGGGTATTTTGGTCAGGGTGGTGTGCAAAGTGAGAGGGCCTGGAAGGATTGTTCGGTGAAATGAGAAAAGGTAGTGAAAGCTTTATGGAAGATGAACGCCGGCAAGGTGGCGGGTTTGGATGGTACTGCAGAGAAGTTTATAAAAACACAAGGGGTTACTGTGTTGTTCATTGGTTGGTAAGGATATTCAATGTATTGGTAAGGATATTCAATGTATATATGGATCATGGATGTTTTGGCTCTGAGTGAAAAGAAGCTCAAGGGTAAAGGGGAAGAGCGGTTTGGGAATGTCTTGGGAGTAAAGTCAGGGGTTAGTGAGAGGACAAGAGCAAGGGAAGGAGTAGCACTACTCCTAAAACAGGAGTGGTGGGAGTATGTGATAGAGCGTAAGAAAGTAAACTCTAGACTGATATGGGTAAAACTGAAAGTGGATGGAAAGATACAGGCGATTATTGGTGCATATCCATCTGGGCATGAGAAGGAAGATCATGAGAGGCAAGAGTTTTGGGAGCAGCTGAGAGAGTGTGTTAGTAGTTTTGATGCACGAGACCGGGTTATGGTGATGGGTGATTTGAATGTAAAGGTGAGTAATGTGGCAGCTGAGGGAATAATTGGTGTACATGGGGTGTTCAGAGTTGTAAATGGTAATGGTGAAGAGCTTGTAGATTTATGTGCTGAAAAAGGACTGTTGATTGGGAATACCTGGTTTAAAAAGAGAGATATACATAAGTATACATATGTAAGTAGGAGAGATGGCCAGAGAGCGTTATTGGATTATGTGTTAATTGATATGCACGCTAAGAGACTTTTCGATGTTAATGTGCTGAGAGGTGCAACTAGAGGGATTTTTTTTATTTTTTATTTTGCTTTGTCGCTGTCTCCCGCGTTTGCGAGGTAGCGCAAGGAAACAGACTAAAGAAATGGCCCAACCCACCCCCATACACAATGTATATACATACAAGTCCACACACGCAAATATACACACCTATACATCTCAATGTACACATATATATACACACACAGACACATACATATATACCCATGCACACAATTCACACTGTCTGCCTTTATTCATTCCCATCGCCACCTCGCCACACATGGAATACCATCCCCCTCCCCCCTCATGTGTGCGAGGTAGCACTAGGAAAAGACAACAAAGGCCCCATTCGTTCACACTCAGTCTCTTGCTGTCATGCAATAATGCCCGAAACCACAGCTCCCTTTCCACATCCAGGCCCCACACAACTTTCCATGGTTTACCCCAGACGCTTCACATGCCCTGATTCAATCCACTGACAGCACGTCAACCCCGGTATACCACATCGATCCAATTCACTCTATTCCTTGCCCTCCTTTCACCCTCCTGCATGTTCAGGCCCCGATCACACAAAATCTTTTTCACTACATCTTTCCACCTCCAATTTGGTCTCCCACTTCTCCTCGTTCCCTCCACCTCTGACACATATATCCTCTTGGTCAATCTTTCCTCACTCATTCTCTCCATGTGCCCAAACCATTTCAAAACACCCTCTTCTGCTCTCTCAACCATGCTCTTTTTATTGCCACACATCTCTCTTACCCTTACATTGCTTACTCAATCAAACCACCTCACACCACACATTGTCCTCAAACATCTCATTTCCAGCACATCCACCCTCCTGCGCACAACTCTATCCATAGCCCATGCCTCGCAACCATACAACATTGTTGGAACCACTATTCCTTCAAACATACCCATTTTTGCTTTACGAGATAATGTTCTCGACTTCCACACATTCTTCAAGGCTCCCAGGATTTTCGCCCCCTCCCCCACCCTATGATTCATTTCCGCTTCCATGGTTCCATCCGCTGCCAGATCCACTTCCAGATATCTAAAACACTTTACTTCCTCCAGTTTTTCTCCATTCAAACTTACCTCCCAATTGACTTGACCCTCAACCCTACTGTACCTAATAACCTTGCTCTTATTCACATTTACTCTTAACTTTCTTCTTCCACACACTTTACCAAACTCAGTCACCAGCTTCTGCAGTTTCTCACATGAATCAGCCACCAGCGCTGTATCATCAGCGAACAACAACTGACTCACTTCCCAAGCTCTCTCATCCCCAACAGACTTCATACTTGACCCTCTTTCCAAAACTCTTGCACTTACCTCCCTAACAACCCCATCCATAAACAAATTAAACAACCATGGAGACATCACACACCCCTGCCGCAAACCTACATTCACTGAGAACCAATCACTTTCCTCTCTTCCTACACGTACACATGCCTTACATCCTCGATAAAAACTTTTCACTGCTTCTAACAACTTTCCTCCCACACCATATATTCTTAATACCTTCCACAGAGCATCTCTATCAACTCTATCATATGCCTTCTCCAGATCCATAAATGCTACATACAAATCCATTTGCTTTTCTAAGTATTTCTCACATACATTCTTCAAAGCAAACACCTGATCCACACATCCTCTACCACTTCTGAAACCACACTGCTCTTCCCCAATCTGATGCTCTGTACATGCCTTCACCCTCTCAATCAATACCCTCCCACACAACTTCCCAGGAATACTCAACAAACTTATACCTCTGTAATTTGAGCACTCACTCTTATCCCCTTTGCCTTTGTACAATGGCACTATGCACGCATTCCGCCAATCCTCAGGCACCTCACCATGAGTCATACATACATTAAATAACCTTACCAACCAGTCAACAATACAGTCACCCCCTTTTTTAATAGATTCCACTGCAATACCATCCAAACCTGCTGCCTTGCTGGCTTTCATCTTCTGCAAAGCTTTCACTACCTCTTCTCTGTTTACCAAATCATTTTCCCTAACCCTCTCACTTTGCACACCACCTCGACCAAAACACCCTATATCTGCCACTCTATCATCAAACACATTCAACAAACCTTCAAAATACTCACTCCATCTCCTTCTCACATCACCACTACTTGTTATCACCTCCCCATTTGTGCCCTTCACTGAAGTTCCCATTTGCTCCCTTGTCTTACGCACTTTATTTACCTCCTTCCAGAACATCTTTTTATTCTCCCTAAAATTTAATGATACTCTCTCACCCCAACTCTCATTTGCCCTTTTTTTCACCTCTTGCACCTTTCTCTTGACCTCCTGTCTCTTTCTTTTATACATCTCCCACTCAATTGCATTTTTTCCCTGCAAAAATTGTCCAAAAAAATAAAAATGCCAATAATCACAAGCAAATGCAGTTTTTCTCCCTCTATATTAGCAGGGAAAGGTTGATAAAGAGGATATATGTACCAGAAGGGGAGGGAACAAGGAGAACGGGGAGGCCAAACTAGAGATAGAAGGCTGGAGTGAAAAAGATGTTGAGGCATCGGGGCCTGAACATGCAGGAGGGTGAAAGGAGGCACAGTATAGAATGAAGAGGAATGATGTGGTATCTGGGGGTTGACATGCTGTCAATGGAATGAACCAGGGAATGTGATGCATCCAGGGTGAATCATGGAAAGGTCTGTGGGGCCTGGTTGTGGATAGGGAGCTGTGGTTTCTTAGCATTACATATGACACCTAGAGAATTAATGTAAACAGATGTGGCCCTTCTTCATCTGTTCCTGGCACTACCTTGCTAATGAGGGAAACAGCAATCAAGTATGAAAAAAATATTACTGTATCACCACCATGCTTCTGTGGAAGGAGACACCACCAAATCTGTATTCACTAAACCTTTGTCAAACCTGAATTCACTTCAACCCCGATAAATATATCTTCACTTCACCCTCAACAGTTGCATCTTAACTGACCCTCAACATACCCTTTACATCACTAGCCTTTGACTAGACCCTAACAAGACAGGTTCTCCTCAAGAATGATATCATAAAGTCTTATGAAAAAAACATCACTGGGGGAGGAAGAACAAAGAAGGAAACCAACTTATAGCAATCTGTAGCCAAAAACTGTAGCTTTGGGTAAATGATGCCAACTAATTTATCAAATATGAGCAAAAGTCAATGAAATATAAAGACAACATACCTTAAAACTCACAAAACCTTTCCCTGTGCAATTGGCAGAGGTCTTGCTTCTCAATATGCGAACATGCTCTATCTCACCACAATTTGCAAAGTGTGATCGAACGTCCTTTTCTTGAGTATCTGCAGGCAGAAAAAAAACATGAAAACAAAACAAGTTCTAATTCTAAACATACATTCATCACAAAATGAAAACTGAATTTTGCTGACATTCTCATCTGAATGGCACCAAATAATATTCTATAAGAACCCTGTGAAGAAGGAGTCTCTCTAATGATTCAAGGGGAAAAAAAAAAGGACTTTAGAAGGTTAGGCAAAATACCAAAATAGTTTCAGACAAACCCAAGCCAGAAAATTTTGCAATGTGTGTGTTGGCAGATAATAAAAGTATCACTAAAGCAGCAGTACAGGTATATGTAATGAGCAATACATGCTTGCTCTGCAACAAGGCATAACAACATTTCTGGGAGGCAGATACTCTATCTACCTATGTATCTATCTATTTTACTCTGATGCCTGTTCCCTTTGGGAACTCCCCTCAAGGAGGTAGCCACGACAAAAGTCTCCATAATTGTTGAACCTTTTTGCCGTTTCTTCACCTTTAGTGCTTCATCCTTAACAGGCCACTGGCAGATGGCAACTCTTGCATAGTGTTTTCAGAGCCTCTTACCTAATGTTCTGACTAAATATTTCTACTTAATGTTCTTTTTCTTTCATACTTGATCCATGTTTCCTGTGTTTGTGAGGTAGTGCTAGGAACAGATGAAGGAAGGCCACATCTGCTACTTAACATGTCTACCTAATATTCCTGCCTAATGTTCCATCTTACTACTTCTAGTTAATGCTCTCAGCTAATGCTCCTGCCTACTACTTCTACACTATGCAGCAAAAATTCTTAAAAATCATCATGGATAAGTGCCATAACAAGCTGGAGAAAAATTTTCTATTTCTTTCTCAATGAAGTACACTTTGAATGAGGTTCTGAAAATATACATACAAGTTAAGTGTCCACTAGCTTGATCACACAATACTTGGCAAGTTACTGCATCATATGATTACTTTGTAGCCACTGGCAACTTAAGAGCAGCCTATTTTGATAATTATTCTTTTCCCAATGCCTTGAAGCTTTAGAACTTCACACCCTCTCATGTCTTTCCCAATACCAATGACCTGACACATTTCAACACTCCCTCTAAAATTCAGAGGTATTTTCCCTTGTCTCTGTTTTGCCTATCACTAACCTCTCTATATTTCAATTAAGACCCAGTTTTAATGTGGAGTTTTGTCCATTACAGTAACCTAAAAAAAAAATATGTCTTCTCAGCAACTAAAAACAATGTCTGTATAGAAAGTTGTCTTTCTTGGGTTTACCAGGAACAGCATTTTAGCCATCTCTCATCTTCAGGCATCCCCAAACTTTTTATGAACAAGGCCAAATACAAAACTTTCACAGGATAGAAATGGCTCAAAGGCCATAATTTCAGGACCCTTGGATAACAGACAACCAAAATATCTAACTCTCACCAATACAAAAGCTTTGTCTAATTCTTAACTGAAAAAAGGATGCACAATTGCCCCTTTCATATATCATCTAATTGCTATAAACAGCAAGAACTAATTAGGAATAACCAGTGGCTTCACCAAATTTACTTCCTCCCACATGCGAATAATGTGAAAATTTTGACAAGCCAGATCTGGCTCATGGGCCATAGTTTGGGGACCTTAGGTGTATGACATAACATTGTAAGAAAGAGGACTGGTAATACATATAGTTTGACTGAGGTGACTAGGGAGTATACTGAAATGGTTTAGACATACAGAAAAGATAAGCAAAAGGGGGAGCAAGTCTCATGTAGTTTAATCTGAAATATTTTTGATATATTCCCCAGTATTATTAAAGTTTTTTTTTTTTTTTTTTTTTTTTTTGCATTGTCGCTGTCTCCCGCGTTTGCGAGATAGCGCAAGGAAACATACGAAAGAAATGGCCCAACCCACCCCCATACACATGTATATACATACGTCCCCACATGCAAATATACATACCTACACAGCTTTCCATGGTTTACCCCAGACGCTTCACATGCCTTGATTCAATCCACTGACAGCACGTCAACCCCAGTATACCACATCGCTCCAATTCACTCTAATCCTTGCCCTCCTTTCACCCTCCTGCATGTTCAGGCCCCGATCACACAAAATCTTTTTCACTCCATCTTTCCACCTCCAATTTGGTCTCCCTCTTCTCCTCGTTCCCTCCACCTCCGACACATATATCCTCTTGGTCAATCTTTCCTCACTCATTCTCTCCATGTGCCTAAACCATTTCAAAACACCCTCTTCTGCTCTCTCAACCACGCTCTTTTTATTTCCACACATCTCTCTTACCCTTACGTTACTTACTCGATCAAACCACCTCACACCACACATTGTCCTCAAACATCTCATTTCCAGCACATCCATCCTCCTGCGCACAACTCTATCCATAGCCCACGCCTCGCAACCATACAACATTGTTGGAACCACTATTCCTTCAAACATACCCATCTTTGCTTTCCGAGATAATGTTCTCGACTTCCACACATTCTTCAAGGCTCCCAGAATTTTCGCCCCCTCCCCCACCCTATGATCCACTTCCGCTTCCATGGTTCCATCCGCTGCCAGATCCACTCCCAGATATCTAAAACACTTCACTTCCTCCAGTTTTTCTCCATTCAAACTCACCTCCCAATTCAATTGACCCTCAACCCTACTGTACCTAATAACCTTGCTCTTATTCACATTTACTCTTAACTTTCTTCTTTCACACACTTTACCAAACTCAGTCACCAGCTTCTGCAGTTTCTCACATGAATCAGCCACAAGCGCTGTATCATCAGCGAACAACAATTGACTCACTTCCCAAGCTCTGTCATCCCCAACAGACTTCATACTTGCCCCTCTTTCCAAAACTCTTGCATTCACCTCCCTAACAACCCCATCCATAAACAAATTAAACAACCATGGAGACATCACACACCCCTGCCGCAAACCTACATTCACTGAGAACCAATCATTTTCCTCTCTTCCTACACATACACATGCCTTACATCCTTGTTAAAAACTTTTCACTGCTTCTAACAACTTGCCTCCCACACCATATATTCTTTTTTTTTTTTTTTTTTTTTTTTTTAATACTTTTGTCACTGTCTCCCGCGTTTGCGAGGTAGCGCGAGGAAACAGACGAAAGAAATGGCCCAACCCCCCCCCCCATACACATGTATATACATACGTCCACAAACGCAAATATACATACCTACACAGCTTTCCATGGTTTACCCCAGACGCTTCACATGCCTTGATTCAATCCACTGACAGCACGTCAACCACGGTATACCACATCGCTCAAATCCACTCTATTCCTTGCCCTCCTTTCACCCTCCTGCATGTTCAGGCCCCGATCACACAAAATCTTTTTCACTCCATCTTTCCACCTCCAATTTGGTCTCCCTCTTCTCCTTGCTTCCTCCACCTCCAACACATATATCCTCTTGGTCAATCTTTCCTCACTCATCCTCTCCATGTACCCAAACCACTTCAAAACACCCTCTTCTGCTCTCTCAACCACGCTCTTTTTATTTCCACACATCTCTCTTACCCTTACGTTACTCACTCGATCAAACCACCTCACACAACACATTGTCCTCAAACATCTCATTTCCAGCAGATCCATCCTCCTGCGCACAACTCTATCCACAGCCCACGCCTCGCAACCATACAACATTGTTGGAACCACTATTCCTTCAAACATACCCATTTTTGCTTTCCGAGATAATGTTCTCGACTTCCACACATTCTTCAAGGCCCCCAGAATTTTCGCCCCCTCCCCCACCCTATGATCCACTTCCGCTTCCATGGTTCCATCCGCTGCCAGATCCACTCCCAGATATCTAAAACACTTCACTTCCTCCAGTTTTTCTCCATTCAAACTCACCTCCCAATTGACTTGACCCTCAACCCTATTGTACCTAATAACCTTGCTCTTATTCACATTTACTCTTAACTTTCTTCTTCCACACACTTTACCAAACTCAGTCACCAGCTTCTGCAGTTTCTCACATGAATCAGCCACCAGCGCTGTATCATCAGCGAACAACAACTGACTCACTTCCCAAGCTCTCTCATCCCCAACAGACTTCATACTTGCCCCTCTTTCCAAAACTCTTGCATTTACCTCCCTAACAACCCCATCCATAAACGAATTAAACAACCATGGAGACATCACACACCCCTGCCGCAAACCTACATTCACTGAGAACCAATCACTTTCCTCTCTTCCTACACGTACACATGCCTTACATCCTCGATATATATAAATATATATATAAGTTTTTATCGAGGATGTAAGGCATGTGTACGTGTAGGAAGAGAGGAAAGTGATTGGTTCTCAGTGAATGTAGGTTTGCGGTAGGGGTGTGTGATGTCTCCATGGTTATTTAATTTGTTTATGGATGGGGTTGTTAGGGAGGTAAATGCAAGAGTTTTGGAAAGAGGGGCAAGTATGAAGTCTGTTGGGGATGAGAGAGCTTGAGAAGTGAGTCAGTTGTTGTTCGCTGATGATACAGCGCTGGTGGCTGATTCATGTGAGAAACTGCAGAAGCTGGTGACTGAGTTTGGTAAAGTGTGTGAAAGAAGAAAGTTAAGAGTAAATGTGAATAAGAGCAAGGTTATTAGGTACAGTAGGGTTGAGGGTCAAGTCAACTGGGAGGTGAGTTTGAATGGAGAAAAACTGGAGGAAGTGAAGTGTTTTAGATATCTGGGAGTGGATCTGGCAGCGGATGGAACCATGGAAGCGGAAGTGGATCATAGGGTGGGGGAGGGGGCGAAAATTCTGGGGGCCTTGAAGAATGTGTGGAAGTCGAGAACATTATCTCGGAAAGCAAAAATGGGTATGTTTGAAGGAATAGTGGTTCCAACAATGTTGTATGGTTGCGAGGTGTGGGCTATGGATAGAGTTGTGCGCAGGAGGATGGATGTGCTGGAAATGAGATGTTTGAGGACAATGTGTGGTGTGAGGTGGTTTGATCGAGTGAGTAACGTAAGGGTGAGAGAGATGTGTGGAAATAAAAAGAGCGTGGTTGAGAGAGCAGAAGAGGGTGTTTTGAAGTGGTTTGGGCACATGGAGAGGATGAGTGAGGAAAGATTGACCAAGAGGATATATGTGTCGGAGGTGGAGGGAACAAGGAGAAGAGGGAGACCAAATTGGAGGTGGAAAGATGGAGTGAAAAAGATTTTGTGTGATCGGGGCCTGAACATGCAGGAGGGTGAAAGGAGGGCAAGGAATAGAGTGAATTGGAGCGAGGTGGTATACCGGGGTTGACTTGCTGTCAGTGGATTGAATCAAGGCATGTGAAGCGTCTGGGGTAAGCCATGGAAAGCTGTGTAGGTATGTATATTTGCGTGTGTGGACGTATGTATATAAATGTGCATGGGGGGGTTGGGCCATTTCTTTCGTCTGTTTCCTTGCGCTACCTCGCAAACGCGGGAGACAGCGACAAAGTATAATAATAATATAATAAATGAGATGTTTGAGGACAATGTGTGGTGTGAGGTGGTTTGATCGAGTGAGTAACGTAAGGGTAAGAGAGATGTGTGGAAATAAAAAGAGCATGGTTGAGAGAGCAGAAGAGGGTGTTTTGAAGTGGTTTGGGCACATGGAGAGGATGAGTGAGGAAAGATTGACCAAGAGGATATATGTGTTGGAGGTGGAGGGAACAAGGAGAAGAGGGAGACCAAATTGGAGGTGGAAAGATGGAGTGAAAAAGATTTTGTGTGATTGGGGCCTGAACATGCAGGAGGGTGAAAGGAGGGCAAGGAATAGAGTGAATTGGAGCGATGTGGTATACCGGGGTTGACGTGCTGTCAGTGGATTGAAGCAAGGCATGTGAAGCGTCTGGGGTAAACCATGGAAAGCTGTGTAGGTATGTATATTTGTGTGTGTGGACGTATGTATATACATGTGTATGGGGGGGGGGTTGGGCCATTTCTTTCGTCTGTTTCCTTGCGCTACCTCGCAAACGCGGGAGACAGCGACAAAGTATAATAAAATATAAATAAATAATATATTCTTAATACCTATATATTAGTATTTAGTATATCAGTATATATTTCTAAAAATGGGAAACAGAAGGAGTCATGCGGGGAGTGCTCATCCTCCTCGTAGACTCAGATTGGGGTGTCTAAATGTGTGTGGATGTAACCAAGATGTGAAAAAAGGAGAGATAGGTAGTATGTTTGAGGAAAGGAACCTGGATGTTTTGGCTCTGAGTGAAACGAAGCTCAAGGGTAAAGGGGAAGAGTGGTTTGGGAATGTCTTGGGAGTAAAGTCAGGGGTTAGTGAGAGGACAAGAGCAAGGGAAGGAGTAGCAGTACTCCTGAAACAGGAGTTGTGGGAGTATGTGATAGAATGTAAGAAAGTAAATTCTCGATTAATATGGGTAAAACTGAAAGTTGATGGAGAGAGATGGGTGATTATTGGTGCATATGCACCTGGGCATGAGAAGAAAGATCATGAGAGGCAAGTGTTTTGGGAGCAGCTGAATGAGTGTGTTAGTGGTTTTGATGCAGAAGACCGGGTTATGGTGATGGGTGATTCGAATGCAAAGGTGAGTAATGTGGCAGTTGAGGGAATAATTGGTATACATGGGGTGTTCAGTGTTGTAAATGGAAATGGTGAAGAGCTTGTAGATTTATGTGCTGAAAAAGGACTGGTGATTGGGAATACCTGGTTTAAAAAGCGAGAGCAGTGGAATTTATTAAAAAAGGGGGTGACTGTATTATTGACTGGTTGGTGAGGTTATTTAATGTATGTATGACTCATGGTGAGGTGCCTGAGGATTGGCAGAATGCGTGCACAGTGCCATTGTACAAAGGCAAAGGGGATAAGAGTGAGTGCTCAAATTACAGAGGTATAAGTTTGTTAAACTTATTCCTGGTAAATTATATGGGAGGGTATTGATTGAGAGGGTGAAGGCATGTACAGAGCATCAGATTGGGGAAGAGCAGTGTGGTTTCAGAAGTGGCAGAGGATGTGTGGATCAGGTGTTTGCTTTGAAGAATGTATGTGAGAAATACTTAGAAAAGCAAATGGATTTGTATGTAGCATTTATGGATCTGGAGAAGGCATATGATAGAGTTGATAGAGATGCTCTGTGGAAGGTATTAAGAATAAATGGTGTGGGAGGCAAGTTGTTAGAAGCAGTGAAAAGTTGTTATCGAGGATGTAAGGCATGTGTACGTGTAGGAAGAGAGGAAAGTGATTGGTTCTCAGTGAATGTAGGTTTGCGGCAGGGGTGTGTGATGTCTCCATGGTTGTTTAATTTGTTTATGGATGGGGATGTTAGGGAGGTGAATGCAAGAGTTTTGGAAAGAGGGGCAAGTATGAAGTCTGTTGGGGATGAGAGAGCTTGGGAAGTGAGTCAGTTGTTGTTCGCTGATGATACAGCGCTGGTGGCTGATTCATGTGAGAAACTGCAGAAGCTGGTGACTGAGTTTGGTAAAGTGTGTGAAAGAAGAAAGTTAAGAGTAAATGTGAATAAGAGCAAGGTTATTAGGTACAGTAGGGTTGAGGGTCAAGTCAATTGGGAGGTGAGTTTGAATGGAGAAAAACTGGAGGAAGTGAAGTGTTTTAGATATCTGGGAGTGGATCTGGCAGCGGATGGAACCATGGAAGCGGAAGTGGATCATAGGGTGGGGGAGGGGGCGAAAATCCTGGGAGCCTTGAAGAATGTGTGGAAGTCGAGGGTGTTTTGAAATGGTTTGGGCACATGGAGACAATGAGTGAGGAAAGATTGACCAAGAGGATATATGTGTCGGAGGTGGAGGGAACGAGGAGAAGTGGGAGACCAAATTGGAGGTGGAAAGATGGAGTGAAAAAGATTTTGTGTGATCGGGGCCTGAACATGCAGGAGGGTGAAAGGAGAGCAAGGAATAGAGTGAATTGGATCGATGTGGTATACCGAGGTTGACGTGCTGTCAGTGGATTGAATCAGGGCATGTGAAGCGTCTGGGGTAAACCATGGAAAGCTGTGTAGGTATGTATATTTGCGTATGTGAACGTATGTATATACATGTGTATGGGGGTGGGTTGGGCCATTTCTTTCGTCTGTTTCCTTGCGCTACCTCGCAAACGCGGGAGACAGCGACAAAGCAGCAAAAAAAAAAAAAAAAAAAAAAAAAAAGCGAGATATACATAAGTATACGTATGTAAGTAGGAGAGATGGCCAGAGAGCGTTATTGGATTACGTGTTAATTGACAGGCGTGCGAAAGAGAGACTTTTGGATGTTAATGTGCTGAGAGGTGCAACTGGAGGGATGTCTGATCATTATCTTGTGGAGGGTAAGGTGAAGATTTGTATGGGTTTTCAGAAAAGAAGAGTGAATGTTGGGGTGAAGAGGGTGGTGAAAGTAAGTGAGCTTGGGAAGGAGACTTGTGTGAGGAAGTACCAGGAGAGTCTGAGTACAGAATGGAAAAAGGTGAGAACAATGGAAGTAAGGGGAGTGGGGGAGGAATGGGATGTATTTTGGGAATCAGTGATGGAGTGCGTAAAAGATGCTTGTGGCATGACAAGCATGGGAGGTGGGTTGATTAGAAAGGGTTGTGAGTGGTGGGATGAAGAAGTAAGATTATTAGTGAAAGAGAAGAGAGAGGCATTTGGACGATTTTTGCAGGGAAAAAATGCAATTGAGTGGGAGATGTATAAAAGTAAGAGACAGGAGGTCAAGAGAAAGGTGCAAGAGGTGAAAAAGAGGGCAAATGAGAGTTGGGGTGAGAGAGTATCATTAAATTTTAGGGAGAATAAAAAGATGTTTTGGAAGGAGGTAAATAAAGTGCGTAAGACAAGGGAGCAAATGGGAACTTCAGTGAAGGGGGCTAATGGGGAGGTGATAACAAGTAGTGGTGATGTGAGAAGGAGATGGAGTGAGTATTTTGAAGGTTTGTTGAATGTGTTTGATGATAAAGTGGCAGATATAGGGTGTTTTGATCGAGGTGGTGTGCAAAGTGAGAGGGTTAGGGAAAATGATTTGGTAAACAGAGAAGAGGTAGTAAAAGCTTTGCGGAAGATGAAAGCCGGCAAGGCAGCAGGTTTGGATGGCATTGCAGTGGAATCTATTAAAAAAGGGGGTGACTGTATTGTTGACTGGTTGGTAAGGTTATCTAATGTATGTATGACTCATGGTGAGGTGCCTGAGGATTGGCGGAATGCGTGCATAGTGCCATTGTACAAAGGCACAGGGGATAAGAGTAAGTGCTCAAATTACAGAGGTATAAGTTTGTTAAACTTATTCCTGGTAAATTATATGGGAAGGTATTGATTGAGAGGATGAAGGCATGTACAGAGCATCAGATTGGGGAAGAGCAGTGTGGTTTCAGAAGTGGTAGAGGATGTGTGGATCAGGTGTTTGCTTTGAAGAATGTATGTGAGAAATACTTAGAAAAGCAAATGGATTTGTATGTAGCATTTATGGATCTGGAGAAGGCATATGATAGAGTTGATAGAGATGCTCTGTGGAAGGTATTAAGAATATATGGTGTGGGAGGCAAGTTGTTAGAAGCAGTGAAAAGTTTTTATCGAGGATGTAAGGCATGTGTACGTGTAGGAAGAGAGGAAAGTGATTGGTTCTCAGTGACTGTAGGTTTGCGGCAGGGGTGTGTGATGTCTCCATGGTTGTTTAATTTGTTTATGGATGGGGTTGTTAGGGAGGTGAATGCAAGAGTTTTGGAAAGAGGGGCAAGTATGAAGTCTGTTGGGGATGAGAGAGCTTGGGAAGTGAGTCAGTTGTTGTTCGCTCATGATACAGCGCTGGTGGCTGATTCATATGAGAAACTGCAGAAGCCGGTGACTGAGTTTGGTAAAGTGTGTGAAAGAAGAAAGTTAAGAGTAAATGTGAATAAGAGCAAGGTTATTAGGTACAGTAGGGTTGAGGGTCAAGTCAATTGGGAGGTGAGTTTGAATGGAGAAAAACTGGAGGATATTTATCTATTTATTATACTTTGTCGCTGTCTCCCGCGTTTGCGAGGTAGCGCAAGGAAACAGACGAAAGAAATGGCCCAACCCACCCCCATACACATGTATATACATACGTCCACACACGCAAATATACATACCTACACAGCCTTCCATGGTTTACCTCAGACGCTTCACATGCCCTGCTTCAATCCACTGACAGCACGTCAACCCCGGTATACCACATCGCTCCAATTCACTTTATTCCTTGCCCTCCTTTCACCCTCCTGCATGTTCAGGGCCCCGATCACACAAAATCTTTTTCACTCCATCTTTCCACCTCCAATTTGGTCTCCCTCTTCTCCTTGTTCCCTCCACCTCCGACACATATATCCTCTTGGTCAATCTTTCCTCACTCATCCTCTCCATGTGCCCAAACCACTTCAAAACACCCTCTTCTGCTCTCTCAACCACGCTCTTTTTATTTCCACACATCTCTCTTACCCTTACGTTACTCACTCGATCAAACCACCTCACACCACACATTGTCCTCAAACATCTCATTTCCAGCACATCCATCCTCCTGCGCACAACTCCATCCATAGCCCACGCCTCGCAACTATACAACATTGTTGGAACCACTATTCCTTCAAACATACCCATTTTTGCTTTCCGAGATAATGTTCTCGACTTCCACACATTCTTCAAGGCCCCCAGGATTTTCGCCCCCTCCCCCACCCTATGATCCACTTCCGCTTCCATGGTTCCATCCGCTGCCAGATCAACTCCCAGATATCTAAAACACTTCACTTCCTCCAGTTTTTCTCCATTCAAACTCTCCTCCCAATTGACTTGACCCTCAACCCTACTGTACCTAATAACCTTGCTCTTATTCACATTTACTCTTAACTTTCTTCTTCCACACACTTTTCCAAACTCAGTCACCAGCTTCTGCAGTTTCTCATATGAATCAGCCACCAGCGCTGTATCATCAGCGAACAACAACTGACTCACTTCCCAAGCTCTCTCATCCCCAACAGACTTCATCCTTGCCCCTCTTTCCAAAACTCTTGCATTTACCTCCCTAACAACTGGAGGAAGTGAAGTGTTTTAGATATCTGGGAGTGGATCTGGCAGCGGATGGAACCATGGAAGCGGAAGTGGATCATAGGGTGGGGGAGGGGGTGAAAATCCTGGGAGCCTTGAAGAATGTGTGGAAGTTGAGAACATTATCTCGGAAAGCAAAAATGGGTATGTTTGAAGGAATACTGGTTCCAACAATGTTGTGTGGTTGCGAGGCGTGGGCTATGGATAGAGTTGTGCGCAGGAGGATGGATGTGCTGGAAATGAGATGTTTGAGGACAATGTGTGGTGTGAGGTGGTTTGATCGAGTAAGTAACGTAAGGGTAAGAGAGATGTGTGGAAATAAAAAGAGCGTGGTTGAGAGAGCAGAAGAGGGTGTTTTGAAATGGTTTGGACACATGGAGAGAATGAGTGAGGAAAGATTGACCAAGAGGATATATGTGTCGGAGGTGGAGGGAACGAGGAGAAGTGGGAGACCAAATTGGAGGTGGAAAGATGGAGTGAAAAAGATTTTGTGTGATCGGGGCCTGAACATGCAGGAGGGTGAAAGGAGAGCAAGGAATAGAGTGAATTGGATCGATGTGGTATACCGGGGTTGACAAGTTGTCAGTGGATTGAATCAGGGCATGTGAAGCGTCTGGGGTAAACCATGGAAACCTGTGTAGGTATGTATATTTGCGTATGTGGACGTATGTATATACATGTGTATGGGGTGGGTTGGGCCATTTCTTTCGTCTGTTTCCTTGCGCTACCTCGCAAACGCGGGAGACAGCGACAAAGCAGCAAAAAAAAAAAAAAAAAAAAAAAAGCGAGATATACATAAGTATACGTATGTAAGTAGGAGAGATGGCCAGAGAGCGTTATTGGATTACGTGTTAATTGACAGGCGTGCGAAAGAGAGACTTTTGGATGTTAATGTGCTGAGAGGTGCAACTGGAGGGATGTCTGATCATTATCTTGTGGAGGGTAAGGTGAAGATTTGTATGGGTTTTCAGAAAAGAAGAGTGAATGTTGGGGTGAAGAGGGTGGTGAAAGTGAGCTTGGGAAGGAGACTTGTGTGAGGAAGTACCAGGAGAGTCTGAGTACAGAATGGAAAAAGGTGAGAACAATGGAAGTAAGGGGAGTGGGGGAGGAATGGGATGTATTTTGGGAATCAGTGATGGAGTGCGTAAAAGATGCTTGTGGCATGACAAGCATGGGAGGTGGGTTGATTAGAAAGAGTTGTGAGTGGTGGGATGAAGAAGTAAGATTATTAGTGAAAGAGAAGAGAGAGGCATTTGGACGATTTTTGCAGGGAAAAAATGCAATTGAGTGGGAGATGTACAAAAGAAAGAGACAGGAGGTCAAGAGAAAGGTGCAAGAGGTGAAAAAGAGGGCAAATGAGAGTTGGGGTGAGAGAGTATCATTAAATTTTAGGGAGAATAAAAAGATGTTTTGGAAGGAGGTAAATAAAGTGCGTAAGACAAGGGAGCAAATGGGAACTTCAGTGAAGGGGGCTAATGGGGAGGTGATAACAAGAAGTGGTGATGTGAGAAGGAGATGGAGTGAGTATTTTGAAGGTTTGTTGAATGTGTTTGATGATAAAGTGGCAGATATAGGGTGTTTTGATCGAGGTGGTGTGCAAAGTGAGAGGGTTAGGGAAAATGATTTGGTAAACAGAGAAGAGGTAGTAAAAGCTTTGCGGAAGATGAAAGCCGGCAAGGCAGCAGGTTTATATGGTATTGCAGTGGAATCTATTAAAAAAGGGGGTGACTGTATTGTTGACTGGTTGGTAAGGTTATTTAATGTATGTATGACTCATGGTGAGGTGCCTGAGGATTGGCGGAATGCGTGCATAGTGCCATTGTACAAAGGCAAAGGGGATAAGAGTAAGTGCTCAAATTACAGAGGTATAAGTTTGTTAAACTTATTCCTGGTAAATTATATGGGAGGGTATTGATTGAGAGGGTGAAGGCATGTACAGAGCATCAGATTGGGGAAGAGCAGAAGTGGTAAAGGATGTGTGGATCAGGTGTTTGCTTTGAAGAATGTATGTGAGAAATACTTAGAAAAGCAAATGGATTTGTATGTAGCTTTTATGGATCTGGAGAAGGGTTCAACTAATATCTACATTAGCCTATTCTGCAGTTTCTCACCCAAATCAGCCACCAGCACTGTATCATCAGCAAACAACTGACTCACTTCACAAACCCTCTCACCCACAACAGACCGCCCCTCTCTCCAAAACTCTTCCCCAATTACCCAAATGGAATTTAGCTTCTAAAAGACCTCTCTTTCCCCAATAAAGTCTGTTGGAAAAGGGTTCAACTAATATCTACATTAGCCTATTAGACATGAGTTAACAATGTATGTTAGTGGACTGACAGCCTGTATATGCTGAATCTGTTCCATGCAAATGTTAATGATTAGGTAATAGATATGATTCGCCCAATGAAGCAAATGTTCAGAGCATTACAACTGCAAACAAAAGAAGCAGAAACATAGTACTCCAGTACTCAAAAGGTAAAAGAGATGACAAACCAAGTGAATGAATGACTGAATGGAATGAATAAATGTAATCAACAATACTACAGTGATGTGAATGAAGAAAGCTACAAAGCAGTTACACAATGTTCCATAAAGGTAGATCTTACAAGGAAGAAAGAGAGTGGAGAAAAAAAAAAAGTGACTAACTATGCATACCAAAACCACCCACCAGTTTCAACTTACTAGGTGGGAGGTAGCGTAAAAATACTGTATTCTTGAGTGCGGCCTCTAAACAAGGAATGGCCTTTTCAACACGTAAATAATTTCCATTGTATACCATGCCATCGGCTTCCAATGCAGCATTCGCCATATCCTGGGTCTTAAATCGAATATATCCAATCCGAGTTGTTTCGGGGCTATCAATGGAGTCTCTGTAAATAAATTCTTTTAATAAAATCTACATCTGCTTATGTGGGGTGATCTTCATATAAAAGGGTGATGATGATATTTCATAGCAAACATAATTTAAGAGTAAAACAAAAGAGGATTAATGCATGCAATCCATACATAAAAATGCTAAAGGAAAAGATGGGCAAAATGCTTGTAAAATGCTGAGAAATCAAATGGTCACAATGGCAAATGACAAGAGAGCTTGGAATATATATGAAAGAACATTTCTGTATCAATGTATTAATGCACACAGCAGTAGTTTAAAAACAGGAACAACAACAAAAGAGTATGGCAGACAGTGCAAAAGCCTGAAGAAATTCAACAGAAATAGTAAAAATTCTACACAACTTCAATCACAAAATAAGGGGATAGGGGAAAAAGAATACTTCCCACGTATTCCCTGCATGTCATAGAAGGCGACTAAAAGGGAAGGGAGCGGGTGGCTGGAAATCCTTCCCCTCTTGTTTTTTTTTTCCCAAAAAGAGGGAACAGAGAAGGGGGCCAGGTGAGGATATTCCCTCAAAGGCCCAGTCCTCTGTTCTTAATGCTACCTCGCTAATGCGGGAAATGGCGAACAGTATGAAAGAAAGAAAGAAGAGCTATCTTGGGTAAATTTGGCGATACAGCGATAGAGATATGGAAGAATGCAGTAAAGAGCAGAAGAGTCACTGGGGTCACTTAATTAGATAATGAAGGGTAAAGGAGTAAGTATGGTAGTGAAGAAAGGTTAAGGGACAGCAGTCATCTCAAACCTGACCTATGCAGCTGAAACACGGACACAGATTGAGTCACAGAGGTCAAGAACCCAGATTGTGGAAATGAGTTATCAGAGAGTACATGGTAGGACTAGATGGAATGAAAAAAATAATGAAGGGGTATAAGAAAGATTTGATATGACAGGGAATGCAAAGGGAATGAATTGTACAGTGGTAGAGCGGGTGAAACATAATACTTTGAGGTGACATAGGTACATGGAAAGAATGCAAGATTGGGAGTTTACAAGAAGAGTGTACAATTGTACAATAGCATGATTACAGGTGCTGGTGTGAAGGGAAGACCACATGGAGAAGTAGAGTGGAAGATTACTGAAAATTTATAGTTTCTAGGAAGATAGTAAATGTTCTGAGCACTCCATTTTCTGTGGTTTCTAGTTTTGTTGTATTTGTAATTGACAAGATAATTGACCAATCATATGAAGCATTGATCAGGTTGGTGGGTGAATTGTTTGAGGAAAATATACATAGCTATCACTTTAAACTTGAGATGTTTTCATGAAAAATACAACTTAGTGGAACAGCTGTACAGTGGAACTCATTTTACCATAAGATTCAATGGATAGAGGGGGTTATGGTTCTGAGAAGCATCTTAACCTAATTCTACACCAACATGTGAATAAACTGCCAAGAAAATACATGCACATCATTAATGTAAGTATTCAATTATGAAAAACACTTTAAAATAGTACTCTTTGAAGGAAAAATACATTATATTAAGCACAGGCTTCATACACTGATTCTTATCTTCAGTCCAGGCACTCAACAATTATTCCATGTTCTACAGAACTATATCTCATGCGGGCATGATCTTTATTCACCTAAAAGCATCACCCTGGAAACAAACTATCATTTAATATGCATGCACAGGTATTGTCACTGATGCAGTGGGCAAGCTAAGTTCTCTAGCAATATCAACACCAGGTTGACCAGCAAGAAAACCCTTCAAAACATATGTAACTTTATCTCCAAGCTGAGGTAGGGAAAAAACAACTCTACCTCTGTATTCCCCACGTGTCATAGAAGGCAACTAAAAGGAGTGGGAGCAGGGGGCTGGTTGCCCTCACTTTCCTGTACTTCAATTTCTACAAGAGGAAAACAGTAGAAGGACCCAGGCAGGGAGTGCTCATCCTTGACAAAGGATAAGATTGGGGTGTGTGAATGTATGAAGATGTAACCAAGTTCAGAAGAGAGGAAAGATGGGTAGTATGTTTGGGAAAGAAACTTGGATGTTCTGGCTCTCAGTGAAATGAAACTCAAGGGTAAATGGGAAGAATGATTTGGAGATGTCTTACGAATAAAGCAGCTGTGGAAGTGTAACAGAATGTAAGGAAGTAAACCCTAGACTGATGTGGGTAAACCAAAAGTGGATGGTGAGAGAGGGGTGATTACTGATGCTTATGCACCAGGCCACAAGAAGAAAGATTATGTTTGAGGAGCAGCTGAGTGATTCTGTCAGCAGTTTTGGTGCAAGACAACAGGTATTACTGATGGGTAACTCAAATGTGAAGGCAAGTAATGTGGTAGCATAGGGTATATTGGTATGCATGGGATATTCAGTTATGAATGGAAATGGTGAAGAGTTTGTGGGTTGTGTGCTGAAAAAAGACTGGCAACTGGGAATACCTTGTTTAAAAGAGATATACAAAAGTGTATGTATGTGAGTAGGACAGATGGTCAACAGCATTACCAGATTACATATTAATTGTTAGGCATGTAAAAGAGACTTCTGAATGTAGATGCATGGGTGAAGATTTGTAGAGGTTTTCAAAAATGAGAATAAAATTTAGGGGGGAAGGGAGTGGTAAGAGTGAGCTTGGAAAAGACTTGTGTGAAGAAATACCAGCAAAGATTGAGTGTAGAATGGCAAAAGGTGAGAGCAAATGAAATGAAGGGAGTGGGTGAGGAATGGGAGGTATTTAGGGAAGCAGAGATGGCTTGCGCAAAAGATGCAAATGGCATGCAAAAGATGGAAGGTGGGCATATTAGAAAGGGTAATGAGTGGTGGACTGAAGAACTAAGATGCTAGTGAAAGAGAAAAGAGAAGCATTTGGGTGGTACTAACAAGGAAGAAGTGCAAATGATTGGGAGATGTATAAGAAAAAGTGGCAGGGGACGGGGGTTGAAAAAGAAAGCAAATGAGAGTTGGGGTGAAAGTATCATTAAACTTTAGGGAGAATAGAAAGATCTTATGGAAGGAGATAAATAATGTTCAAAAGACAAGACAAGTGGGAACATCAGTGAAGGGGGCAAAAAGGGAAGTGATAACAGCTAGTGATGAAGAGATGGACTGAGAATTTTGAAAGACTGCTAAATGTGTTTGATGGTAAGAGTGGCAGATGTATGGTGTTTTGGTCAGGGTAGTTAGTGAAGTGAGAGTCAGGGACAGTGTTTTGGTGAAGAGAGAAGAGGTGGTGAAAGCCTTACAGAAGATGAAATGTGGCGAGGCGAGAGAAGTGAATGGTGCTGCAGATGAATTCATTAAGAAAGGGGGTGACTGTGTTGTTAAGTGGTTGGTAAGGATATTTACTGTATGTATGGATCATAGTGAAGTGCCCAAGGATTGGTGAATGCATGTATAGTGCCTCTGTATATAGGCAAAGGGGGATAAAGGTGAGTGTTCAAACTACAGAAGTATTAGTTTGTTAAGTATACCAGGAATATAGGGACAGTGTCAAATGAGAGGTAGAAACCATGTACAGAGCATCAGACTGGGGAAGAGCAGTGTGGTTTCAGAAGTGGTAGAGAATGTGTGGATCTGGTATCTGCTTTGAAGAATGTGTGAGAAATACTTAGAAAAAAAGATGGAATTATATGTGGCATTTATAGATCTGGAAAAGGCATATGACTGGGTTGTTAGAGATGCTTTGCGGTAGGTATTAAGAACATATGATGTGAGAAATAAGCTGCTAGAAACAGAGAGAATTTTCATCAAAGGGTGTAAGGCATGTGTATGAGTAGGAAAAGAGGAGAGTGATTGGTTCCTAGTGAAGGTTGGTCTGTGGCAGGGATGTGTGATGCGACCATGGTTATTTAATTTGTTCATGAATGGGGTAGTGAGGGAGGTAAATGCAAGAGTCTTCAAGAGAAGGTTGAATACGCAGTCTGTTGGAAATGAGAGGGCCACGGAAGTGAGTCAGTTGTTGTTCATCGATGATACAGCTCTAGTGGCTGATCTGAAAGAGAAACTGCAGAAGTTGGTAACTAAATTTGGAAGTGTGTGTAAAAGGAGAAAGTTGAGTGTGAATGTGAATCAAAGCAAGGTTATTAAGTTTAACAGGGTTGAGGGACACACTAAAAGTTTGAATAGAGAAAAATTGGGGGAAGTAAAGTGCTTCAGATATCTGGGAGTGGACTTGACAGCAAATAGTACCATGGAAGAGGAAGTGAGTCATAGATTGGGGAAGGGGGCAAAGGTACTAGATGCAATGAATAAATGCGGAAGGAACGAACATTATCTCGGGGAGCAAAGATGTTTGAAAGAACAGTAGTTCAAACAATATTATATGACTGCGAAGCATGGGTGACAGATGACTCCCAACCTACAATGATATGACTTGTGATTTTTTGACTTTACAATGGTGAGATATTCAACACTTTATTATAAAATAGGCTTTGTGTTAAATGATTTTGCCCAACTACAGGCTAATGTAAGTGTTCTACGAACATTTAAAGTAGGTTAGGTAAGCTATGATGTTTGGTAGGTTAGATGTACAGTATCAAATGTATTTTTGACTAACAATATTTTCAACTTACAATGGGCTTCTCGGAACGTAACCCCATTGGAAGGTGAGGAGCATCTGTATAGATAGGGATGTGTGGAGGAGAGTGGATGTAATGGGATTGAAATGTTTGAAGACAATATGCAGTGTAAAGTGGTTTGATCGAGTAAGTACTGAAAGGGTAAGAGAGATGTGTTGGAATAAAAAGAGTGTGGTTGAGAGAGCAGAAGCGTTGTGTTGAAATGGTTTGGACATATGGAGAGAATGAGGAGGAAAGGATGCAAAAGAGATATATGTCAGAAGTGGAGAGAACAAAGAGAACTGGGAGACCAAATTGGAAATGAAAGGATGGAGTGAAAAAGATTTTGTGAGACTGGGGTCTGAACATGCAGGATAGTAAAAGGCTTGCATGGAATACTTGCATGGTATACCTGGGTCAATTTGCTGTCAATGGATTGACCTAAGGCATGTGAAATGTCTGGGGTGAACTATAGAAAGGTCTGTGGGTCTGGAAGTAGATAAGGAGCTGTGGTTTCAGTGTATTACACATGACAGCTAGAGAATGAGTATGAAAAGATGTGGCCTTTCTTCTTCTGTTTCCTGGCACTACCTTGCTGATGCAGGGGGTAGCGATCAGGTGTTTGGGAGAAAATGTACGTTATCTTTTTCCTTTCCTTCATGCACTTTGTGCTATTTCCCATGGGAGAGGGTGTTGTAATGAATAGATAAAGGTGAGCAAGTATGAATATGTAAATGTGTATGCAAGTATGTGTATGTTTATGTTTTTTTTTTTTTTCTTTTTTTGCTTTGTCGGTCTCCCGCGTTTGCGAGGTAGCGCAAGGAAACAGACGAAAGAAATGGCCCAACCCACCCCCATACACATGCCTTGATTCAATCCACTGACAGCACGTCAACCCCGGTATACCACATCGATCCAATTCACTCTATTCTTTGCCCTCCTTTCACCCTCCTGCATGTTCAGGCCCCGATCACACAAAATCTTTTTCACTCCATCTTTCCACCTCCAATTTGGTCTCCCTCTTCTCCTTGTTCCCTCCACCTCCGACACATATATCCTCTTGGTCAATCTTTCCTCACTCATTCTCTCCATGTGACCAAACCATTTCAAAACACCCTCTTCTGCTCTCTCAACCACGCTCTTTTTATTTCCACACATCTCTCTTACCCTTACGTTACTTACTCGATCAAACCACCTCACACCACACATTGTCCTCAAACATCTCATTTCCAGCACATCCATCCTCCTGCGCACAACTCTATCCATAGCCCACGCCTCGCAACCGTACAACATTGTTGGAACCACTATTCCTTCAAACATACCCATTTTTGCTTTCCAAGATAATGTTCTCGACTTCCACACATTCTTCAAGGCTCCCAGAATTTTTGCCCCCTCCCCCACCCTATGATCCACTTCCGCTTCCATGGTTCCATCCGCTGCCAGATCCACTCCCAGATATCTAAAACACTTCACTTCCTCCAGTTTTTCTCCATTCAAACTCACCTCCCAATTGAATTGACCCTCAACCCTACTGTACCTAATAACCTTGCTCTTATTCACATTTACTCTTAACTTTCTTCTTTCACACACTTTACCAAACTCAGTCACCAGCTTCTGCAGTTTCTCACATGAATCAGCCACCAGCGCTGTATCATCAGCGAACAACAACTGACTCACTTCCCAAGCTCTCTCATCCCCAACAGACTTCATACTTGCCCCTCTTTCCAAAACTCTTGCATTCACCTCCCTAACAACCCCATCCATAAACAAATTAAACAACCATGGAGACATCACACACCCCTGCCGCAAACCTACATTCACTGAGAACCAATCACTTTCCTCTCTTCCTACACGTACACATGCCTTACATCCTCGATAAAAACTTTTCACTGCTTCTAACAACTTGCCTCCCACACCATATGTATGTATATATGTATATATGTATATATGTAAATATATATGTATATATGTAAATATATATGCATGTATGTGAGAAATACTTAGAAAAGCAAATGGATTTGTATGTAGCATTTATGGATCTGGAGAAGGCATATGATAGAGATGCTCTGTGGAAGGTATTAAGAATATATGGTGTGGGAGGCAAGTTGTTAGAAGCAGTAAAAAGTTTTTATCGAGGATGTAAGGCATATGTACATGTAGGAAGAGAGGAAAGTGATTGGTTCTCAGTGAATGTAGGTTTGTGGCAGGGGTGTGTGATGTCTCCATGGTTGTTTAATTTGTTTATGGATGGGGTTGTCAGGGAGGTGAATGCAAGAGTTTTGGAAAGAGGGGCAAGTATGAAGTCTGTTGGGGATGAGAGAGCTTGGGAAGTGAGTCAGTTGTTGTTCGCTGATGATACAGCGCTGGTGGCTGATTCATGTGAGAAACTGCAGAAGCTGGTGACTGAGTTTGGTAAAGTGTGTGAAAGAAGAAAGTTAAGAGTAAATGTGAATAAGAGCAAGGTTATTAGGTACAGTAGGGTTGAGGGTCAATTCAATTGGGAGGTGAGTTTGAATGGAGAAAAACTGGAGGAAGTGAAGTGTTTTAGATATCTGGGAGTGGATCTGGCAGCAGATGGAACCATAGAAGCGGAAGTGGATCATAGGGTGGGGGAGGGGGCGAAAATTCTGGGAGCCTTGAAGAATGTGTGGAAGTCGAGAACATTATCTCGGAAAGCAAAAATGGGTATGTTTGAAGGAATAGTGGTTCCAACAATGTTGTATGGTTGCGAGGCGTGGACTATGGATAGAGTTGTGCGCAGGAGGATGGATGTGCTGGAAATGAGATGTTTGAGGACAATGTATGGTGTGAGGTGGTTTGATCAAGTAAGTAACGTAAGGGTAAGAGAGATGTGTGGAAATAAAAAGAGCGTGGTTGAGAGAGCAGAAGAGGGTGTTTTGAAATGGTTTGGGCACATGGAGAGAATGAGTGAGGAAAGATTGACCAAGAGGATATATGTGTCAGAGGTGGAGGGAACAAGGAGAAGAGGGAGACCAAATTGGAGGTGGAAAGATGGAGTGAAAAAGATTTTGTGTGATCGGGGCTTGAACATGCAGGAGGGTGAAAGGAGGGCAAAGAATAGAGTGAATTGGAGCGATGTGGTATACCAGGGTTGACGTGCTGTCAGTGGATTGAATCAAGGCATGTGTATGGGGGTGGGTTGGGCCATTTCTTTCGTCTGTTTCCTTGCGCTACCTCGCAAACGCGGGAGACAGCGACAAAGCAAAAAAAAAAAAAAAAAAAAAAAAAAAAAATATATGCATATGTACGTTTATGAGCGTATATGCATATATGTGTGTGTCTGTGAGCATGGATGTGTCTGTCTATTTCCTGGCACCTCGCAAATACTGGAATCAGCAATCAAGTATGAAAAAAATTTCCAAGCCAAAGCTTTTCGTGTTCTTCTCACAAGCACAAGACTCACTTGAGTATTTTCCATTCATGGTTGTGGTGGGTGTCACCCCTTACCACCTTAATAAGGTTTCCTTTCCAAATCTGAGCACTGCAAGCTTTTCATTTACTTACTTATCATATTCTGTTGCTGTCTCCCGCGTTAGCGAGGTAGCGCAAAGAAACATATGAGAGAATGGTCCAACCCACCTACATACACATGCATATACATACATGTCCACACACGCAAATATACATATCTATACATCTCAACGTATACATATATATATACACACTCAGACATGTACATACACATGTACATAATTCATACTGTCTACCCTTATTCATTCCCGTCACCACCCCGCCACAAATGAAATGACAGCCCCCTCCTCCCACATGTGCGCGAGGTATCGCTAGGAAAAGACAACAAAGGCCACATTCGTTCACACTCAGTCTCTAGCTGTCATGTATAATGTACCAAAACCACAGCTCCCCCCCTACATCCAGGCCCCACAAAACATTCCATGGCTCACCCGAGACGCTTCACGTGCCCTGGTTCAGTCCATTGACAGCACACCAACCCCAGTATACCACATCGCCCTAATTAACTCCACTCCTTGCATGCACCTCTACCTCCTGCATGTTCAGGCCCCGATCACTCAAAATCTCCTTCACTCCATCCCTCCACCTCCAATTTGGTCTCCCACTTCTCCTCGTTCCCTCCACCTCTGACATATATATCCTCTTTCTCAATCTTTCCTCACTCATTCTCTCAATGTGACCAAACCATTTCAAAATACCCTCTTCTGCTCTCTCAACCACACTCTTTTTATTACCACACATCTCTCTTACCCTTACATTACTTACTCGATCAAACCACCTCACACCACATATTGACCTCAAGCATCACATTTCCAGCACATCCATCCTCCTCCGCACAACTCTATCTATAGCCCACGCCTTGCAACCATACAACATTGTTGGAACCACTATTCCTTCTAACATACCCATTTTTGCTCTCCAACATAACGTTCTAGACTTTCACACATTTTTCAATGCTCCCAGAACTTTTGCCCCCTCCCCCACCCTATGATTCACTTCCACTTCCATGGTTCCATCCGCTGCCAAATCCACTCCCAGATATCTAAAACACTTCTCTTCCTCCAGTTTTTGTCCATTCAAATGCACCTCCCAATTTACCTGTCCCTTAACAATACTGTACCTAATAACCTTGCTCTTATTCACATTTACTCACAGCTTTCTTCTTTCACACACTTTACCAAACTCAGTCACCAGCTTCTGCAGTTTCTCACATGAATCAGCCACCAGCGCTGTATCATCAGCGAACAACAACTAACTCACTTCCCAAGCTCTATCATCCACAACAGACTGCTTACTTGCCTCTCTTTCCAAAACTCTTGCATTCACCTCCCCAACAACCCCATCCATAAACAAATTAAACAACCATGGGGAAATCACACACCCCTGCTGCAACCCAAAATTCACTGAGAACCAATCACTTTCCTCTCTTCCTACATGTACACATGCCTTACATCCTCGATAAAAACTTTTCACTGCTTCTAACAACTTGCCTCCCACACCATATATTCTTAATACCTTCCACAGAGCATCTCTATCAACTCTATGCCTTCTCCAGATCCATAAATGCTACATACAAATCCATCTGTTTTTCTAAGTATTTCTCACATACATTCTTCAAAGCAAACACCTGATCCACACATCCTCTACCACTTCTGAAACCACACTGCTCTTCCCCAGTCTGATGCTCTGTACATGCCTTCACCCTCTCAATCAATACCCTCCCACACAACTTCCCAGGAATACTCAACAAACCCAAACCTCTGTAATTTGAGCACTCATTTTTATCCCCTTTGCCTTTGTACAATGGCACTATGCAAGCATTCCGCTAATCCTCAGGCACCTCACCATGAATCATACATACATTAAATAACCCTACCAACCAGTCAACAATATAGTCACCCCCTTTTTTAATAAATTCCACTGCAATACCATCCAAACCTGCTGCCTTGTTGGCTTTCATCTTTCGCAAAGCTTTTACTACCTCTTCTCTGTTTACCAAATCATTCTCCCTAACCCTCTCACTTTGCACACCATCTCGACCAAAACACCCTATATCTGCTACTCTATTATCAAACACATTCAACAAACCTTTAAAATACTCACTCCATCTCCTTCTCACATCACCACTACTTGTTATCACCTCCCCATTAGCCCCCTTTACTGATTTTCCCATCTGTTCCCTTGTCTTTAGCACTTTATTTACCTCCTTCCAAAACATCTTTTTATTCTCCCTAAAATTCAATGATACTCTCTCAACCAAACTCTCATTTGCCCTCTTTTTCACCTCTTCCACCTTTCTCTTGACCTCCTGTCTCTTTCTTTTATACATCTCCCACTCATTTGCATTATTTCCCTGCATGCTTTTCATGTTGTATATAAAAAAAATCTAACCTTGCAATTTCAAAGACAAATCACAATGAATTTTTTTTTTTTCAAATATGTTTGGTCCATTACTATTAGTCTAAAAATGTGTAGAGGTTTTGTAACTGTGTCAGGAAAACACACTAAAAAGGGTGGGACTGAGTGTCATGCGAGTTACCCCTACATGTTTTACCATATACTTTACCTACAAAGGAAAATTGATAACTAACCATTACTATATACTTTTTTTTATTATTATCATTATACTTTGTCACTGTCTCCCACATCAGTAAGGTAACGCAAGGAAACAGATGAAAGAATGGCCCAACCCACCCACATATACATGAATATACATAAATGCCCACATACGCACATATACATACCTATACAATTCAACGTATACATACATACATATACAGACATCTATACACACATACATGTTCAAGCATGCTGCCTTTATCCATTCCTGAAATGGCACCCCCTCCCCCCGCACGCACGCGAGGTAGTGCTAGGAAAACACAACAAAACCCACTTTGGTTTGCACTCAGTCTCTAGATGTCATGTGTAATGCAATGAAACCATAGCTCCCTTTCCACATACAGGCCCCACAAAACTTTCCATGGTTTACCTCAGATGCTTCACATGCCCTGGTTCAATCCATTGACAGCATGTCGACCCCAGTATACCAAATCGTTCGAATTCACTCTATTCCTTGCAAGCCTTTCACCCTCCTGTATGTTCAGACCCCGATCACTCAAAATCTTTTTCACTCCATCCTTCCACCTCCAATATGGTCTCCCATTTCTCCTTGTTCCCTCCACCTCTAACACACATATCCTCTTTGCCAATCTTTCCTCACTCATTCTCTCTCTGTGACCAAACCATTTCAATACACCCTCTCTCAACCACACTCTTTTTATTACCACACATCTCTCTTATCCTTTCATTACTTGATAAAACCACCTCACACCACATCTGTCCTCAAACATCTCATTTCCAACACATCCACCCTCCTCTGCACAACCCTATCTATAGCCTATGCCTCACAACCATATAACATTGTTGGCACCACTATTCCTTCAAACATACCCATCCCTGCTCTCCGAGATAACGTTCTCGCCTTCCACAGATTCTTCAATGCTCTCAGAACCTTCGCCTCCTCCCCCACCCTGTGACTCACTTCCACTCCCATGGTTCCATCCGCTGCTAAATCCACTCCCAGGTATCTAAATCACTTCACTTCCTCCAGCTTTTCTCCCTTCAAACTTACCTCCCAATTAACTTGTCCCTAAACCCTACTGAACCTAATAACCTTGCTCTTATTCACATTTACTCTTGGCTTTCTTCTTTCACACACTTTAGTAAACTCAGTCACCAACTTCTGCATTTTCTTACCCGAATCAGCTACCAGCACTGTATCATCAGCCAACAACAAATGACTCATTTACCAAGCCCTCTCATCCAAAACAGACTGCATACTTGCCCCTCTCTCCAAAACTCTTGCATTCACATCCCTAACAACCCCATCCATAAACAAATTAAACAACCACGGAGACATCACACACCCCTGCCACAAACCAACGTTCACTAGGAACCAATCACTTTCCTCTCTTCCTACTCGTACACATGCCTTACATCCTCGATAAGAACTTTTCACTGCTTACAGCAACTTACCTCGCACACCACATACTCTTAATACCTTCCACAAAGCATCTCTATCAACCCTATCATATGCCTTCTCCAGATCCATAAAAGCTACATACATATCCATCTATCTATTACTTTATATAATACATGATACATGATAGAGTTGATAGAGATGCTCTGTGGAAGGTATTAAGAATATATGGTGTGGGAGGAAAGTTGTTAGAAGCAGTGAAAAGTTTTTATCGAGGATGTTAGGCATGTGTACGTGTAGGAAGAGAGGAAAGTGATTGGTTCTCAGTGAATGAAGGTTTGCGGCAGGGGTGTGTGATGTCTCCATGGTTGTTTAATTTGTTTATGGATGGGGTTGTTAGGGAGGTGAATGCAAGAGTTTTGGAAAGAGGGGCAAGTATGAAGTCTGTTGTGGATGAGAGAGCTTGGGAAGCGAGTCAGTTGTTGTTCGCTGATGATACAGTGCTGGTGGCTGATTCATGTGAGAAACTGCAGAAGCTGGTGACTGAGTTTGGTAAAGTGTGTGAAAGAAGAAAGTTAAGAGTAAATGTGAATAAGAGCACGGTTATTAGGTACAGTAGGGTTGAGGGTCAAGTCAATTGGGAGGTAAGTTTGAATGGAGAAAAACTGGAGGAAGTAAAGTGTTTTAGATATCTGGGAGTGGATCTGGCAGCAGATGGAACCATGGAAGCGGAAGTGGATCATAGGGTGGGGGAGGGGGCGAAAATCCTGGGAGCCTTGAAGAATGTGTGGAAGTCGAGAACATCATCTCGGAAAGCAAAAATGGGTATGTTTGAAGGAATAGTGGTTCCAACAATGTTGTATGGTTGTGAGGCGTGGGATATGGATAGAGTTGTGCGCAGGAGGATGGATGTGCTGGAAATGAGATGTTTGAGGACAATGTGTGGTGTGAGGTGGTTTGATCGAGTAAGTAACGTAAGGGTAAGAGAGATGTGTGGAAATAAAAAGAGCGTGGTTAAGAGAGCAGAAGAGGGTGTTTTGAAATGGTTTGGGCACATGGAGAGAATGAGTGACGAAAGATTGACCAAGAGGATATATGTGTCAGAGGTGGAGGGAACGAGGAGAAGTGGGAGACCAAATTGGAGGTGGAAAGATGGAGTGAAAAAGATTTTGTGTGATCGGGGCCTGAACATGCAGGAGGGTGAAAGGCGGGCAAGGAATAGAGTGCATTGGATCGATGTGGTATACCGGGGTTGACGTGCTGTCAGTGGATTGAATCAGGGTATGTGAAGCGACTGGGGTAAACCATGGAAAGCTGTGTAGGTATGTATATTTGCGTGTGTGGACGTATGTATACACGTGTGTATGGGGGTGGGTTGGGCCATTTCTTTCGTCTGTTTCCTTGCGCTACCTCGCAAACGCGGGAAACAGCGACAAAGTGAAAAAAAAAAATTTCCATAATAATAAACATCATTCATTATATTTTTCGTAACACCAAAATCATAAAAAAATGCAAAATTACCAGCTGCATGGTCAAGATCATGTTTGGAGTGGCAACACCACCACCAACTATGCTTGACACATCATCTTGGTCAACTCACTTCTCAAGTCCTCTCATCCAAAACAGACTACATACTTGCCCCTCTCTCCAAAACTCTTGCTTTCACATCCCTAACAACCCTATCCATAAACAAATTAAACAACCATAGAGACATCAAGCACCCCTGCCACAAACTGACATTCACTCGGAACCAATCACTTTCCTCTCTGCTCATAGCAACTTACCTCCCAAACCACATACTCTTAATACCTTCCACAAAGCATCTCTATCAACCCTATCATATGCCTTTTCCAGATCCATAAATGCTATATACAAATCCACCTATCCATCTATCTATCACATTTTTTTCATAATAATAAACATCATTAATTAATAAATTTTTCATAACAGCAAAATCATAAAAGTATGTAAAATTACCAACTGTATTGTCTAGATCATGTTTGGACTGGCAACACCACTACCAACTATGCCAGACACATCTGGGTCAACTCACTTCTCAGGCCCTCTCATCCAAAACAGACTGCATACTTGCCCCTCTCTCCAAAACTCTTGCATTCACATCCCTAACAACCCCATCCATAAACAAATTAAACAACCATGGAGACATCATGCACCCCTGCCGCAAACCGACATTCACTAGAAACCGATCACTTTCCTCTCTTCCTACTCGTACACATGCCTTACATCCTCGATAAGAACTTTTCACTGCTTACAGCAACTTACTTCCTACACCACATACCCTTAATACCTTCCACAAAGCATCTCTATCAACCCTATCATATGCCTTCTCCAGATCCATAAATGCTACATACAAATCCATCTATCCATCTATCTATTACTTTATATAATACATTTTTTTTCATAATAATAAACATTAATATATTCATTAATATATTTTTCATAACAGCAAAATCATAAAAGTATATAAAATTACCAGCTGCACTGTCAAGATCATATTTGGACTAGCAACACCACTACCAACTATGCTTGACACACTCCTTGGTCAACTTTCAATGCTGCAGAGTCAGAGGCCACAAAATCACTCTACGCACAACCCAAAGAGATCATCATCAGTTAATTCAGGATCATGTTCTGCTTAGTCATCTAAATCAAGCTGAAGCCAAGTTCAGTTTTCCTTCCATAAAATGCATTATAATGTCTTTAGTGTGGCTATAAGAGAAAATACTGTGTACTACCAACATGGTAACCACCCAGACCTGGATGGCGGCCTTGAAATAGAGGCATGACACTAGATGCTTGTATTTACAATGAAAGGAGTTTCTTGCCTTCCATAAATTTAAATCATAAGGAATTAAGGGGTTAAAGAGATTATACAGGAACTTCATGTCTATATTATCTACTCTATTTTTCATAGACATTATGTAAGTTAAACAATGAGATCTGAAACACTATACTGTGCTAATTATCTGTACTATAGCATTCTTTTTCCTGCCCTAAAAGCTTTTAGCTTGTTTATGCCCTCCTTGGTGATGCTGATGTGGGGAGTAAATGATATATGTCATGTGGATGGCATTCTGTGGAGTGGGAGTGATTATCATCTAAGGTTAAGGGTTGTAGGGTGAATTCACATCTGTCATGGGTTAAGAGGAGAGAGATGATTTCTGTAGAGATGCAGACATTCTGTTTTGAGTGAGCCAGAGTTCTAACTGTCATGGGTTATGAGGAGACAGATGATTTCTGAAGAAATGCAGACATTGTTTTAAGTGAAACAGTGTTCTGACTGCATCATGAAGTGTTCTATGTTTGCTGCTATATGACTAGTTTCATGATATAGTAATGAGACTATGAAGACACGGATTTGAAAGGATTTTCACACTGAGGTCATATAATAACAGACTGGAGAGGGAAATGGAAAGTACTGATTCCTAAAGGACTTCACTGTAGAGTTAGAGGATTTTTTAGGTGAAACCTTGTGAATGATACTGGTTTGGTGACCACATATGAAGTTGGCTAACTATTCTTTCTCATTTTTAAGGACAGTGTTAAACATCTTTTCTGTAAGAATGTGCTAGGGAAATGGTTTTCAAAGCTTTTTTAATGTCTATTGCCACCAGTCTTATTCTGGAAAGGGGGATTATGGTTGGCTGAAGCCATCTAGGATGTGTTGTGCAAGGTTTGTTTGCAGTGTAATTGTGTTGTAATTGGGTCTTAAAGCCATGATGAGTTGGATATCTTGTGGGATATTTTGGCTGACTTAGTTGTGAATCAGTTCTTAAGAGTCTGGATACTGATATTAGTAATGTAAAGCAATAAGTGAAGGGGAAGTTAGTTGGTTTGGAGCATTTCAGGATGAGTACTATGTTAGCAAATTTCTAGATGTTCAAGATTTTGATGAGCAACCAGGAGTGATTTAAGATGTGAATAAGTATTTGAACTGCAACTGGGATAAAGCGCTAAAACTGAGAGTTTCATATGCTGTCGGGGCCAGTTGGACAGGGGAGCTCTTTAAGGCTTGAAGTGTTGGTGCCAGTGGCAGTGAACAGTGGGCGATAAATTGTTTCTGGGTGGATTTTGTACATGTTTTTCATCACTATAAGGGTGTGGTTAGTTTGCAGCCAATTTCTGAGGTGTTTCATGGGAATGTATGTTTGTTCTATGGAAGAGGAGATGTGTTTAAGTCAGAAGTGCTTATGTGTTGGGGCCAGGGTGGTTTGGAGGGCATACATTTTCTTTCACATTTGCCAGAGTAAGATGCTCTTGGTTTTATGGTTCACCAATTAAAAAAAGGAGTGCCATTTTGATGTTTGCTTTTTAGTAATTCCATTGTCTATATCAATGGTGAGAGGTTTCATATGAGAACGTTTCTTTGTTTACGAGATTTCCAACTTGTAAGGTTTTAATTATACTGCTTTCAAAGTCCTCTTGGTATGTGCTTTTACTCATCTCATTTGGCTGATAGTGTTGATGAAACTTGAGATGGCAAGGTCTTTTGATGAGAACTTATCTAAGATGAAATCTTGAAGCTTGGATATAACATTGTTAATGGTGGCCAATCTGCTTTTTATAGTCAGCATATGATTTTTGGTGGCTGTCTGTGTTGGGTGTGTTTGGTGAAGCACTATCAGCATAAATAAGAGGTCAGAGGAGAATTCATGCAGTGTGTTCCCAGTGGTCCTTGTATGCATAACTGGTGTGTAAAATCTAATGTCTGTTGAGAAATGCTTCTGGAAGTGGTGGGCTGAGAGTTTCACTGGCTGGCTGCATAGGCTGAGGATGCTGAAGAATGTATGTAGTTTATGAGAAGTTCACCTGAGGCATCTTAAGTGAAAGTGTTGAACCACAGTGGATGGTCAGTGGTGTAATTTACACAGAGGCAAGTGACGTATCTGTTGGTCAGGTTCTTACGGAGAGAAGTGTATCTGGAAAGACCAGTAGTTAGACAAGTTATGCAGGTGGTGAATTATATTTTAATATGTGTTGTAAAGCTATATTTTCAAGGATGGCAATCTAAGTGTATTGTCACTGAATGTGATCTTTTCTGTGCACTGAGTGGTATTTGTAGATGGGATGTTGAGGTCTGTAAGTGTTATGAACCCTCCTTCTTGTCCTTGATATCTGTCTTGTCTAATCAGAGAGGATATTTAGTAACCTAATGTTGTACTAAAACTGATTAATACATTTGAGTCATACCTGTATATGACTACAATGACCATGAAGGAACTTCTGGATTCCTAAAATCCAGTGTGAACAATGTGAACAGATGAGCATGTATAACGAGAAAAAAAATCTCATTGGACAATGGAATAAAAAGGAAACTAGGTTTACTATTATGACTGACTGACTTCTTTATCTCTATGACATGCACAAGTAGTAACTACCTAAGTTAAACCACTTACAGGAGATAAGTCACGCCCTTTTTGGGTTCATGTATAGCTGGATATCTAAGTCGAGCAGCTTCTACCTATAAAAAGAAAAAGTCAAAATTACAGGAGAAAATGGTATTAATCATAAATTCACAGACTTAGCAAGACTTGTTTGACATAGAAAAATCTGAGTCAAAAACTATTATATCACCAAAAATATATTTTCAGCAAAATCTAAATTCTGTACATCATTCAATTAGAATCAATTGAATTTCAAAATAATTCTTAAGCTTCTCCTGAATCTAATAGAATGTATTCCCTTGGACAAAATGTCTACCAATACTTTTAATATATGAATGGCTTTCTTTCCCCACAGAAACCTGACTTTCTGAGTATTTTGTCACTTTTTTGAGCAAATTTATTACTTCATCTGTTTAACACATCATGGTGGACTTTTGGCATCATCCTCACCCTTAAAGCATTAAAGATTATGTTCTGACGACAGAAAATAAAATCTCACATAGAAATTTGAAATCAACAATATTGAAAGTTAATAAAATCGATCATTCTGAGTCAACTTCAAACAGCCACAGCAATTTAAAACCAGCATGCCACAAATGCTTCATCCTCTAAGTATCACAAAGGGATCTAAATTCTGGCACATCATCATGATTCTGCTTACAGCTACTCCTTGATTTAAACATTTTGACTCCACAATCAAGACAAAGTACACTGATGTCACAATATCTTCCTATTTTCCACTTACCCCATTAATTAAAAAACATGTGAAAAATGCTCAAATTTGAATGCCTAACTGGGGAGGCACATTAAATGACCAACAATGCCAGGTAAGAAATGCATTTACTTCAACTATTTTTTCCTACATTTTTCAAAAAAAGATGTTTATCAATTCATGTATTAAATAAGAATATACTGAAAAGAACTGTGTTGAAAAACTATATGAAAAGTAGAATTTACCAAATAAGGGATGGGGAGATGGAATACAAGAATGAGCCAAGCAAGGAGTGCACATCCTCCTCATAGGCTCAGGTTGGGGTGTCTGAACGTGTGTGGATGTAACCAAGATGATAAGAAGGGAGAGACTAGCAGCATGTATGAGGAAAGGAACGTGGAAGTTCTGGCTGTGAGTGAAACAAAACTCAAGGGTATTGGGGTAGAATGGTTTACGAATGTCTTAAAGGTAAATCAGGGATTAGTGAGAGGGCAAAACCTCAGGAAGAGGTAGCACTACTGATTAGGCAGGTATCATGGAATAAATGTAGGGAAAGTTGAGCTCCAGAATGTTAAGGGTAAAAATGAAAGTGGATTACAAGAGATGGGGGATTGTCAGTGCTGATCCACCTGGCCTCAAGAGGAATGGTGGAGATGCAAGTGTTTTGGAAGCAGCTGGTGTGTGTCAGCAGTTGTGGTCCGAGATATCAGGTAATACTAATGGGTGATTTAAATGCTTAAGTGAGCAATGTGGCAGTTAAGGGTATGGGAGTCAACAGGGTGCCCACTACTGTGAATAAGAATGGTGAACATTTTGTAGACATGTGCTAAAAAAGGATTGGTGATTGGTACTACCTGGTTAAAACAGGAATATCCATAGGTGTACTTGGGAGAGTATAAAAGATGGTCAAAGGATATTACTGGATTACATTCTGATTGATAAAGTACAAAAGAGAGACTCTTGAATGTGAATGTGCTTCTGAGAGGGGCAGCTGGTGGGACATATGGCCAATATCTAGTGGAGGCAAGGTTGAAGACTTACAGAAATCTTCAGAAAACAGAAAATGATACAAGTGGATAAGTGATGTGAAAATTGGTGAGCTTGGAAAACAAACATTGAGAAACTGACGGCAGAATGGCAAAAGGTAAAGTAAACAAAGCAAGGGGAGTGGGTGAGGAATGGGAGGTATTTAGGGAAGCAGTGCTCGCATGTGTGAGAGAAGTGTGTGGCATGTGGGAGGTGGGCTGGCGAGAAATGGTATTAAGTGATGGGATGATGAAGTAAAATTGCTCAAGAAAGAGAAAAGATAGGTGTACAGGCAATACTTACCAGGAAGAAGTACGAACAATTGGGAGCTACAGAGGGGAATGCTGCAGGGCCTTAAAAAGAGGGCAAACAAAAATTGGGGTGAGTGAGTACCAGCACACTTCAAAGATAATAAGATGTTTCAGAAGGATGTTAATAGCATGAGAAAAATGAGAGAACAAATGGGAACATCAATGAAACAAGCAGACAGGGAATTGATGATAAGAAGTGATGAGATAAGGAGACAAAAGTGATATCTGAATGACTGATGAATGTGTCTTATGATAGGGTGGAAGGTGAAGGGTGTTTAGGCAGAGGAGGTTTGTGAAGTGAGAGTTATGGCTAATGGTTTGAAGAGAGGAGAGGAAATGAGGCTAAGTAGCTGGAGTGGATGGTACTGCAGATGAATTTCCTAAGAAAAGGGGATGGTTGTGTTGAAGACTGGTTAGTCAGGATTTTCAAAGTATGTATGGATCAAGGTGAGGTGCCTCAGGATAGCATTTTATAGTGCCACTATATAAAGGCAAGGGTTCCACAGGTGAGCATTCAGAATACAAAGGTAAAAGGTTTTGTGTGTTCCTGGTAAGATATAAGAAAGGCTGGTGATTGAGATGTTGGTGGCATGCAGAGAGATCATACTGGAGAGGAACAATGTGGTTTCAGGGGTGGGAGATGATGTGTGGGCCTGGTCTTTGCAATAAAGAATATGTACAAAAAAACAGAAGGATTTGCATATGGCATTTGATCCAGAGAAAGCCTATGATGAGGTTGACAGGAATGCTTTGTGGAAAATGTTGCTGATATATAATGTGGGAGGAAAGCTGTAAGAAGCAGTAGAGTTTTTATTGAGAGTAAGGCATGTGCACAGGTTGGAAGAAAGGAGGAAGAGTGGTTCCAGGTGCAGGTGGGTCTCTGGCAGGGGTGTGTCAAGCCACCATGGTACACTATTTACTTTGTTTATGCATGGGATGGTGAGAAAGGTAAATGCATGGGTAATGGAAAAAGGGACAGGTATGCAGCCCGGGATGGGATTGTTATTCGCTGATGAAATACCACTGGAGGCACATTCGAAAGACAAACTGAAGAAGGTGGTGTCAGAATCAAGGAAACTTGAGTAAATGTGAATAAAACCAAAGCTATCATTAGTAGGGGTGTGAGTTTGAATGAAGAAAACTTGGAGGAAGTGGGATGTTTTAGATACCTGGGAGCGGTCATGGCAGCGAATGGAACCATGGAAGTGGAGGTGAGTCACAGGGTGGGTGAGGGGGAAAAAGCTCTTGGGTTATGGAATATGTGGAAAGAGAAATCCATATCTGGGAGTGAAAATTGGTTGTCTGAAGGTATAAAAGTTCCAAAAATGTTGTATAGATGCAAGGCGTGGGCTACAGATGAGAATGTACAGAGGAGGATGGATGTGTTGGAAGTGAAATATATGATAAAAATATATGGTGTGCATGAGTAATAATAGGTAATTAAGAAGTGTGGTGGTGAGAAGAGTATAGTTGTGAGAGCTGCAGAAGGTGTGCAGAAATGGCTTGGACACACGAGCAAAATGTGTGAGGATAGGATGACAAAGAGGAAATGTATGTCAAGACTGGAGGGGACAAGGAGTAGAGTCCAATTTGGAGATGGGAGGATGGAATGAAAAAGATTTTGAGAGCTCGAAGCCTGAACATGCTCAAAGGTGAAAGGGCTGCATGGGTTAAAGTAAGTTATAGCATCGTGATATACAGGAGTGACATGCTATCAATGGACTGAACCAAGGGATGTGAAGCACGCAGAGACCCTGGTATTACCTCACTAATGCAGAAAAGAACAATTATTAAAGAAGAAAGGTTTTAACAACTGCAGGGTGAATCAAATGCCGGAAGGGATTAGGTAAGTCATAACCCAAAAAATAACCAAAACATACCAGAATAAGAAAGTGCATGCCATCCAAATTGACTGATTTGTCTCCACATGAGCTATCAAAACAATGTTGGAGAATAAGAAAATATTCATAGTCAATTAAAGAAATAACATAATTTTGCCCTAATGCTCTCACCAGATTGGTCTCTCAAACATGGAATTCACATTAAACACCAAAATAATAAAATAAAACTATTTCTTGTAAAATGAAAGAACATATAATAATATAACAACAACAAAAAAAGTGACAGTCCTCCCCTTACCCAGGAGGAAACAAAAACCTTGTGTTGGGAGTACACACCCACCTAAAGTTTTTTCACCCTGGGTAAGTTGAGGACTATACCATTTGATTCTTTATCATTTTGTCACACTTATATGATGTTCTTTCATTTCATAAAAAAATAAAAATTCAATTAACGCTACTTTTTCATACTTGCTCATAACTTTCCGCATTAGAAAGGTAACACAAGGAAATGGCCTCATATGATCAATTCCATTCTCTAGTTGTCATGAATAATGCACAGAAACCACAGCCCCCTAGGAACAACAAGGCCTCTACAGCCTTTCTGTAACTTCTCTCGGCTGCTTCATACACCTGGTTCTCTCCAATGATAGCATATTAATCCACATATAACACTGATGATACATCGCTGGTGGCTGATTCATGTGAGAAACTGCAGAAGCTGGTGACTGAGTTTGGTAAAGTGTGTAAAAGAAGAAAGTTAAGAGTAAATGTGAATAAGAGCAAGGTTATTAGGTACAGTAGGGTTGAGGGTCAAGTCAATTGGGAGGTAAGTTTGAATGGAGAAAAACTGGAGGAAGTAAAGTGTTTTAGATATCTGGGAGTGGATCTGGCAGCAGATGGAACCATGGAAGCGGAAGTGGATCATAGGGTGGGGGAGGGGGCGAAAATTCCGGGAGCCTTGAAGAATGTGTGGAAGTCGAGAACATTATCTCGGAAAGCAAAAATGGGTATGTTTGAAGGAATAGTGCTTCCAACAATGTTGTATGGTTGCAAGGCGTGGGCTATGGATAGAGTTGTGCGCAGGAGGATGGATGTGCTGGAAATGAGATGTTTGAGGACAATGTGTGGTGTGAGGTGGTTTGATCGAGTAAGTAACGTAAGGGTAAGAGAGATGTGTGGAAATAAAAAGAGCGTGGTTGAGAGAGCAGAAGAGGGTGTTTTGAAATGGTTTGGGCACATGGAGAGAATGAGTGAGGAAAGATTGACCAAGAGGATATATGTGTCGGAGGTGGAGGGAACGAGGAGAAGTGGGAGACCAAATTGGAGGTGGAAAGATGGAGTGAAAAAGATTTTGTGTGATCGGGGCCTGAACATGCAGGAGGGTGAAAGGAGGGCAAGGAATAAAGTGAATTGGATCGATGTGGTATACCGGGGCTGATGTGCTGTCAGTGGATTGAATTAGGGCATGTGAAGCGTCTGGGGTAAACCATGGAAAGCTGTGTAGATATGTATATTTGCGTGTGTGGACATGTATATATATACATGTGTATGGGGGTGGGTTGGGCCATTTCTTTCGTCTGTTTCCTTGCGCTACCTCGCAAACGCGGGAGACAGCGAAAAAAAAAAGTAAAGTAAATGTTTATAGTTGTGTTACTGGACTGATAGTTTTCATACATGGTGCTCTGACAAGAAAATAGTGAAATTGGAAAAGAATGTAGCTGAGACATTGAAGCTTATTCTTTCATTGAAATGTGAACAAAGGGAGCACTTTTCAAAGTGATAGAGATAGAAAGCAAAAAGGTGTTTTTCATGAATGTACTGGAAAAGTTGAGGTCTAGATAAACTTTTGGTCTGTCAAGGCTTTATTATGGTGGATGACCAACTACCTACCCTCATGTATCCAAGATATGGTTGTACTTTGTGTAATGAAGACAATTGAGAAACATCATAAGCCAATATTCCAGTTTCATGATAAGAGAAGTGGTCCAGGCAGTATGATACAGTGGTTAAATTGATGAAAACTACTAATTGACATTTGTGTAAATAAATTATACATTTCCCTTTTCCATAGCCAGAGGTTGAACCATAATGTGACATTCATTTTTTTTAATTTCATTTCAAGATATGTTTCAGTTTTCTAAATTATTTCTTACATTTTTCATATGTATATGTGTGTATATGTAGGTATATATGTGTATATGTGTGTGTATATATATATATATATATATATATATATATATATATATATATATATATATATTTTTTTTTTTTTTTTTTTTTTTTTTTTTTTTTTTTATACTTTGTCGCTGTCTCCCGCGTTTGTGAGGTAGCGCAAGGAAACAGACGAAAGAAATGGCCCAACCCCCCCCCCCCCCATACACATGTACATACACACGTCCACACACGCAAATATACATACCTACACAGCTTTCCATGGTTTACCCCAGACGCTTCACATGCCTTGCTTCAATCCACTGACAGCACGTCAACCCCTGTATACCACATCGCTCCAATTCACTCTATTCTTTGCCCTCCTTTCACCCTCCTGCATGTTCAGGCCCCGATCACACAAAATCTTTTTCACTCCATCTTTCCACCTCCAATTTGGTCTCCCTCTTCTCCTCGTTCCCTTCACCTCCGACACATATATCCTCTTGGTCAATCTTTCCTCACTCATTCTCTCCATGTGACCAAACCATTTCAAAACACCCTCTTCTGCTCTCAACCACGCTCTTTTTATTTCCACACATCTCTCTTACCCTTACGTTACTTACTCGATCAAACCACCTCACACCACACATTGTCCTCAAACATCTCATTTCCAGCACATCCATCCTCCTGCGCACAACTCTATCCATAGTCCACGCCTCGCAACCATACAACATTGTTGGAACCACTATTCCTTCAAACATACCCATTTTTGCTTTCCGAGATAATGTTCTCGACTTCCACACATTCTTCAAGGCTCCCAGAATTTTCGCCTCCTCCCCCATCCTATGATCCACTTCCGCTTCCATGGTTCCATCCGCTGCCAGACCCACTCCCAGATATCTAAAACACTTCACTTCCTCCAGTTTTTCTCCATTCAAACTCACCTCCCAATTGACTTGACCCTCAACCCTACTGTACCTAATAACCTTGCTCTTATTCACATTTACTCTTAACTACATATATATATATATATATATGTTTGAAGGAATAGTGGTTCCAACAATGTTGTATGGTTGCGAGGCGTGGGCTATGGATAGAGTTGTGCGCAGGAGGATGGATGTGCTGGAAATGAGATGTATGAGGACAATGTGTGGTGTGAGGTGGTTTGATCGAGTGAGTAACGTAAGGGTAAGAGAGATGTGTGGAAATAAAAAGAGCATGGTTGAGAGAGCAGAAGAGGGTGTTTTGAAGTGGTTTGGGCACATGGAGAGAATGAGTGAGGAAAGATTGACCAAGAGGATATATGTGTCGGAGGTGGAGGGAACGAGGAGAAGAGGGAGACCAAATTGGAGGTGGAAAGATGGAGTGAAAAAGATTTTGTGTGATCGGGGCCTGAACATGCAGGACGGTGAAAGGAGGGCAAGAAATAGAGTGAATTGGAGCGATGTGGTATACCAGGATTGACGTGCTGTCAGTGGATTGAATCAAGGCATGTGAAGCGTATGGGGTAAACCATGGAAAGCTGTGTAGGTATGTATATTTGCGTGTGTGGACGTATGTATATACATGTGTATGGGGGGGGGGGGGCCATTTCTTTCGTCTGTTTCCTTGCGCTACCTCGCAAACGCGGGAGACAGCGACAAAGTATAATAAATAAATAAATAAATAAATAAATATATATATATATATATATATATATATATATATATATATATATATATATATATATATATATATATTATCCCTGGGGATAGGGGTGAAAGAATACTTCCCACGTATTCCTCACGTGTCGTAGAAGGCGACTAGAGGGGACGGGAGCAGGGGGCCAGAAATCCTCCCCTCCTTGTATTTTTAACTTTCTAAAAAAATGGGAAACAGAAGGAGTCACACGGGGAGTGCTCATCCTCCTCGTAGACTCAGGTTGGGGTGTCTAAATGTGTGTGGATGTAACCAAGATGTGAAAAAAGGAGAGATAGGTAGTATGTTTGAGGAAAGGAACCTCGATGTTTTGGCTCTGAGTGAAACAAAGCTCAAGGGTAAAGGGGAAGAGTGGTTTGGGAATGTCTTGGGAGTAAAGTCAGGGGTTAGTGAGAGGACAAGAGCAAGGGAAGGAGTAACAATACTCCTGAAACAAGAGTTGTGGGAGTATGTGATAGAATGTAAGAAAGTAAATTCTCGATTAATATGGGTAAAACTGAAAGCTGATGGAGAGAGATGGGTGATTATTGGTGCATATGCACCTGGGCATGAGAAGAAAGATCATGAGAGGCAAGTGTTTTGGGAGCAGCTGAATGAGTGTGTTAGTGGTTTTGATGCACGAGACCGGGTTATGGTGATGGGTGATTTGAATGCAAAGGTGAGTAATGTGGCAGTTGAGGGAATAATTGGTATACATGGGGTGTTCAGTGTTGTAAATGGAAATGGTGAAGAGCTTGTAGATTTATGTGCTGAAAAAGGACTGGTGATTGGGAATACTTGGTTTAAAAAGCGAGATATACATAAGTATACGTATGTAAGTAGGAGAGATGGCCAGAGAGCGTTATTGGATTACGTGTTAATTGACAGGCGCGCGAAAGAGAGACTTTTGGATGTAAATGTGCTGAGAGGTGCAACTGGAGTGATGTCTGATCATTATCTTGTGGAGGATAAGGTGAAGAGTTGTATGGGTTTTCAGAAAAGAAGAGTGAATGTTGGGGTGAAGAGGGTGGTGAGAGTAAGTGAGCTTGGGAAGGAGACTTGTGTGAGGAAGTACCAGGAGAGACTGAGTACAGAATGGAAAAAGGTGAGAACAATGGAAGTAAGGGGAGTGGGGGAGGAATGGGATGTATTTAGGGAATCAGTGATGGATTGCGCAAAAGATGCTTGTGGCATGAGAAGCGTGGGAGGTGGGTTGATTAGAAAAGGTAGTGAGTGGTGGGATTAAGAAGTAAGATTATTAGTGAAAGAGAAGAGAGAGGCATTTGGACGATTTTTGCAGGGAAAAAATGCAATTGAGTGGGAGATGTATAAAAAAGAAAGAGACAGGAGGTCAAGAGAAAGGTGCAAGAGGTGAAAAAGAGGGCAAATGAGAGTTGGGGTGAGAGAGTATCATTAAATTTTAGGGAGAATAAAAAGATGTTCCGGAAGGAGGTAAATAAAGTGCGTAAGACAAGGGAGCAAATGGGAACTTCAATGAAGGGGGCTAATGGGGAGGTGATAACAAGTAGTGGTGATGTGAGAAGGAGATGGAGTGAGTATTTTGAAGGTTTGTTAAATGTGTTTGATGATAGAGTGGCAGATATAGGGTGTTTTGGTCGAGGTGGTGTGCAAAGTGAGAGGGTTGAGGAAAATGATTTGGTAAACAGAGAAGCGGTAGTAAAAGCTTTGCGGAAGATGAAAGCTGCCAAGGCAGCAGGTTTGGATGGTATTGCAGAGGAATTTATTAAAAAAGGGGGTGACTGTATTGTTGACTGGTTGGTAAGGTTATTTAATGTATGTATGATTCATGGTGAGGTGCCTGAGCATTGGCGGAATGCGTGCATAGTGCCATTGTACAAAGGCAAAGGGGATAAGATTGAGTGCTCAAATTACAGAGGTATAAGTTTGTTGAGTATTCCTGGTAAATTATATGGGAGGGTATTGATTGAGAGGGTGAAGGCATGTACAGAGCATCAGATTGGGGAAGAGCAGTGTGGTTTCAGAAGTGGTAGAGGATGTGTGGATCAGGTTTTTGCTTTGAGGAATGTATGTGAGAAATACTTAGAAAAGCAAATGGATTTGTATGTAGTATTTACGGATCTGGAGAAGGCATATGACAGAGTTGATAGAGATGCTCTGTGGAAGGTATTAAGAATATATGGTGTGGGTGGCAAGTTGTTAGAAGCAGTGAAGTTTTTATCGAGGATGTAAGGCATGTGTACGTGTAGGAAGAGAGGAAAGTGATTGGTTCTCAGTGAATGTAGGTTTGCGGCAGGGGTGTGTGATGTCTCCATGGATGTTTAATTTGTTTATGGATGGGGTTGTTAGGGAGGTGAATGCAAGAGTTTTGGAAAGAGGGACAAGTATGCAGTCTGTTGTAGAAGAATGTGGAATGATGTGGTACATCGGAGTCAACGTGCTGTCAATGGACTGAACCAAGGCATGGGAAGCATCTAGAGTAAACCATGGAAAGGTTTGTGGAGCCTGGATGTGGAATGGGAGCTGTGGTTTTGGTGCATTACACATGACAGCTAGAGACTGAGAGTGATCGAATGAGGCCTTTTTTGTCTTTTCCTGCTGCTACCTCACTGAGAGAGAGAGAGAGAGAGAGAGAGAGAGAGAGAGAGAGAGAGAGAGAGAGAGAGAGAGAGACAGAGAGATGCTATGTCATGTGTTACAGTTATCTTCCCTATTTACCCATAAATGTCACAGTTACCCATTATGTCTTATTCAGTTTTGTCTGACAAACTGTATATAACTGAGGCCAGTGAATTTGCCTGTGTGATGTTGCGCAAAATAAAGAGATCTATGTATCAAGATAAATTGTAATATTTATGTTTTGAGAGAGCCATGCTATTTTGCTAATATAAATATATTTTCGGAGTATGTTTGCGTGTGTGGACATGTATGTGTATACGTGTGTATGTGGGCGGGTTGGGCCATTCTTTCGTCTGTTTCCTTGCGCTGCCTTGCAAACGAGGGAGACAGCGACAAAGCATATATATATATATAGGGGAGAAGGAATGCTTCCCACGTGTTCCCTGCGTGTCGTGGAGGGCAACTGGGGGGGGGGGGGGGGGTGGAAATCTTCCCCTCTCGTTTTTTTTTTTAATTTTCCAAAACAAGGAACAGAGAAGGGGGCCAGGTGAGGATGTTCCCTCCGGGGCCCAGTCCTCTGTTCATGGCGCTACCTCGCTAACGCGGGAATTGGTGAATAGTTTGAAAGAAAGAAAGAAAGAAATATATTTTCATCCCTGGGGATAGGGGAGAAAGAATACTTCCCACGCATTCCTCATGTGTTGTACAAGGCGACTAAAGGGGACAGGAGCAGGGGGCTAGAAACCCTCCCCTCCTTGTATTTTAACTTTCTAAAAGGGGAAACAGAAGGAGTCACGCAGGGAGTGCTCATCCTCCTCGTAGACTCACATTGGGGTGTCTAAATGTGTGTGGATGTAACCAAGATGAGAAAAAAGGAGACATAGGTAGTGAAAGGAACCTGGATGTTTTGGCTCTGAGTGAAACGAAGCTCAAGGGTCAAGGGGAAGAGTGGTTTGGAAATGCCTTGGGAGTAAAGACAGGGGTTAGTGAGAGGACAAGAGCATGGGAAGGAGTAGCACTACTCCTGAAACAGGAGTGTGGGAGTATGGAGTATGTGATAGAGTGTAAGAAAGTAAACTCTACATTGATATGGGTAAAACTGAAAGTGGATGGAGAGAGATGGGTGATTATTGGTGCATATGCACCTGGGCATGAGAAGAAAGATCATGAGAGGCAAGTGTTTTGGGAGCAGCTGAGTGTGTTAGTAGTTTTGATGCATGAGACCGGGTTATAGTGATGGGTGACTTGAATGCAAAGGTGAGTAATGTGACAGTTGAGGGAATAATTGGTATACATGGGGTGCTCAGTGTTGTAAATGGAAATAGTGAAGAGCTTGTAGATTTATGTGCAGAAAAAGGACTGGTGATTGGGAATACCTGGTTTAGAAAGAGATATACATAAGCATACGTATGTAAGTAGGAGAGATGGACAGAGAGTGTTATTGGATTATGTGTTAATTGATAAGCATGCGAAAGAGAGACTTTTGGCTGTTAATGTGCTGAGAGGTGCAACTGGAGGGATGTCTGATCATTATCTTGTGGAGGCGAAGGTGAAGATTTGTAGAGGCTTTCAGAAAAGAAGAGAGAATGTTGGGATGAAGAGAGTGGTGAGAGTAAGTGAGCTTAGGAAGGAGAATTGTGTGAGGAAGTACCAGGAGAGACTGAGTACAGAATGGAAAAAGGTGAGAACAAAGGATGTAAGGGGAGTGGGGAAGAATGGGATGTATTTAGGGAAGCAGTGATGGCTTGTGCAAAAGATGCTTGTGGCATGAGAAGCATGGGAGGTGGGTAGATTAGAAGGGGTAGAGTGGTGGAATGAAGAAGTAAGATTATTAGTGAAAGAGAAGAGAGAGGCATTTGGACGATTTTTGCAGGGAAATAATGCAAATGACAGGGTGATGTATACAAGAAAGAGGCAGGAGGTCAAGAGAAAGGTGCAAGAGGTGAAAAAGAGGGCAAATGAGAGTTGGGGTGAGAGAGTATCATTAAATTTTAGGGAGAATATAAGGACGTTTTGGAAGGAGGTAAATAAAGTGCGTAAGACAAGGGATCAAATGGAAACATCAGTGAAGGGGGCTAATGGGGAGGTGATGACAAGTAGTGGTGATGTGAGAAGGAGATGGAGTGAGTATTTTGAAGGTTTGTTGAATGTGTTTGATGATAGAGTGGCAGATATAGGGTGTTTTGGTTGAGTTGGTGTGCAAAGTGAGAGGATTAGGGAGAATAATTTGGTAAACAGAGAAGAGGTAGTAAAAGCTTTGCGGAAGATGAAAGCCAGAAAGGCAGCAGGTTTGGATGGTAATGCAGTGGAACTTATCAAAAAAGGGGGTGACTGTATTGTTGACTGGTTGGTAAGGTTATCTAATGTATGTATGACTCATGGTGACATGCCTGAGGACTGGCGGAATGCTTGCATAGTGTCATTGTACAAAGGCAAAGGGGATAAGAGTGAGTGCTCAAATTACAGAGGTATAAGTTTGTTGAGTATTCCTGTTAAATTATATGGGAGGGTATTGATTGAGAGGGTGAAGGCATATACAGAGCATCAGATTGGGGAAAAGCAGTGTGATTTCAGAAGTGGTAGAGGAAGTGTGGATCAGGTGTTTGTTTCGAAAAATGTATGTGAGAAATACGTAGAAAAGCAAATGGATTTGTAAGTAGCATTTATGGATCTGGAGAAGGAATATAATAGAGTTGATAGAGATGCTCTGTGGAAGGTATTAAGAATATATGGTGAGGGAGGTAAGTTGTCAGAAGCAGTGAAAAGTTTTTATTGAGGATGTAAAGTATATGTACATGTAGGAAAAGAGTTAAGTGATTGGTTCTCAGTGAATGTAGGTTTGCGGCAGGGATGCGTGATGTCTCCATGGTTGTTTAATTTGTTTATGGGTGGGTTGTTAGGGAGATGAATGCAAGAGTTTTGGAAAGAGGGGCATGTATGCAGTCTGTCATGGATGAGAGAGCTTGGGAAGTGCGTCAGTTGTTGTTCACTGATGATACAGCGCTGGGGGCTGATTCATGTGAGAAACTGCAGAAGCTGGTGACTGAGTTTGGTAAAGTGTGTGAAAGAAGAAAGCTGAGAGTAAATGTGACTAAGAGCAAGGTTATTAGGTACAGTAGGGTTGAGGGACAAGTCAAATGGGAGGTAAGTTTGAATGGAGAAAAAGTGGAGGAAGGAGTGTTTTAGATATCTGGGAGTGGATTTGGCAGTGGATGGGACTGGAAGCGGAAGTGAATCATAGGGTGGGGGAGGGGGCGAAAGTTCTGGGAGCATTGAAAAATGTGTGGAAGTCGAGAACGTTATCTTGGAAAGCAAAAATGGGTATGTTTGAAGGAATAGTGGTTTCAACAATGTTATATGGTCGCGAGGCGTGGGCTATAGATAGAGTTGTGCGGAGGAGGGTGGATGTGTAGGAAATGAGATGTTTGAGGACAATATGTGGTGTGAGGTGGTTTGACCGAGTAAGTAATGAAAGGGTAAGAGAGATGTGTGGTAATAAAAAGTGTGTGGTTGAGAGAGCAGAAGAGGATGTTTTGAAATGGTTTGGTCACATGGAGAGAATGAGTGAGGAAAGATTGACAAAGAGAATGTATGTGTCAGAGGTGGAGGGAACGAGGAGAAGTAGACCAAACTGGAGGTGGAAGGATGGAGTGAAAAAGATTTTGTGTGATCGGGGCCTGAACATGCAGGAGGGTGAAAGACGTGCAAGAAATAAAGTGAAATGGAACAATGTGGTATACCGGGGTCAACGTGCTGTCATTGGATTGAACCAGGGCATGTGAAGCATCTGGGGTAAACCATGGAAAGTTTTGTGGGGCCTGGATATGGAAAGGGAGCTGTGGATTCGGTGCATTATACATGACAGCTAGAGACTAAGTGTGAACGAATGTGGCCTTTGTTGTCTTTTCCTAGTGCTACCTCACGCACCTGCAGGGGGGAGGAGGTTTTCATTTCATGAGTGGCAGGGTGGCGACAGGAAGGAATAAGAGCAAACAGTATGACTTATGTACATGTGTATATATGTATATGTTTGTGTGTGTATGTATATGTGTGTGGACATTTGTGTACACACGTGTATGTGGGTGGGTTGGGCCATTCTTTTGTCTGTTTCCTTGCGCTACCTCGCTAACGTGGGAGACAGCGACAAAGTATAATTTATAACAATAAATATATTTCTATAGATTTTCATCTGTGTTTGGTATTTGACCAGCTTGAGATGCAGGGAAAAGTAGGTATATCGTTACGGCTGTCATCTGTAAGGAGGTTAGGCAGATGGTATGGGAATCTGTGTCTATCCCAAATTTCTCTGTTAACAGCTGTTATTTCAGTTATTTGTTTTAATGGGTCTATGGGTTGATTGTACACCCTTTAATGTGTAAGGGGTGGAGGCAGAATGTAACACATGTGGGGCGGGGTGGCGACAGGAATGGATGAAGGCGGCAAGTGTGGGTGTGTAAATGAGTAAATACGTATATGTCTGTGTATATGCATGTATACATTGAAAGGTGTATGTATGTATACGTGCGTTTGTGCACGTTCATGTATATACATGTGTATGTGGGTGGGTGGGGCCATTCTTCATCTGTTTCCTTGTGCTACCTCACTGACACGGGACACAGCGATTAAGTATAACAAAAAATAAATGATTTCATCAATCACATGTTAAATACTTTCAAAAAATAAAAAACACTACAGAAACAAAAACATGTATTTCCTTTATTATTCCCTATATTCTTCTAATTTGTAGATAATTATGAATTCATGCATTAGCTAAGAACATGCTGAAGAGACCTGTGTAGTGAAATATATATGACAAGGTTACCTGGTGTGTTGGCGAACATAGTTTAACATGCAAGAAAAAAGTTCAATTACCTTGCCATATTTACGAAAGATATGAGCAAGATGCCAGCAAGGTGTATCGCCACAGATATTTGACACACATATTGTTCTGGATTCCATTACCACTTGTTCAGGGTCTTTCTTCACTTCCTTCATCTCTGTTTCAGATTCTTTTTGAACATTCTTTGAAGCAGTGTCTGCATTACTATTGGAACCTCTTGTTGTGGGTGGAGCCACAACAGATACATCAGACACAAGTGCTCCAACATTTTTACCTATATTTTTCAGGGCTTTGTTCTTCTTCTTATTACGCTTAATATTCTTTTTAGCAACTGCTTTCTCGGGAATCCTGCAAATAAAGGTGAATTATTATTAAAATATTTATGGACATGAAAGAAAAATATCTAACTGCAAATATTTAGAAATCACAAACAACTAATATTCTTTATACAGGCAGCAATTACAAAGAGTAAAATGATACAATTTTCACCTAATTTATTCAATTCAATATTTGAAAATCAAGGGTGTTTGATGCTTAACTAGAGCAAAATGATAGGCAACAACTAACACCTCATCTATAAAATACTCAGGCAAGCAAAAATTGTTCTGAAGAACAGTAAAACATATAAATCATTACAAAATAAACATAATAGGACAATGACATAAAACCTATTTTGAAAGTCAGGAATAACCCCCTTCATGTCTTAAGTATAAGTCTTCGGTATAAGTTTGTTGAGTATTTATTTATCTCTATTTTGCTTTGTCGCTGTCTCCCGCGTTTGCGAGGTAGCGCAAGGAAACAGACGAAAGAATGGCCCAACCCACCCCCCTACACATGTATATATATACACGTCCACACACGCAAATATACATACCCATACATCTCAATGTACATATATATATATACACACACAGACACATACATAAATACACATGCACACAATTCACAGTCTGCCTTTATTCATTCCCATCGCCACCTCGCCACACATGGAATAACATCCCCCTCCACCCTCATGTGTGCAAGGTAGCGCTAGGAAAAGACAACAAAGGCCCCATTCGTTCACACTCAGTCTCTAGCTGTCATGCGATAATGCCCGAAACCACAGCTCCCTTTCCACATCCAGGCCCCACACAACTTTCCATGGTTTACCCCAGATGCTTCACATGCCCTGATTCAATCCATTGACAGCACGTCGACCCCGGTATACCACATCGATCCAATTCACTCTATTCCTTGCCCGCCTTTCACCCTCCTGCATGTTCAGGCCCCAATCACTCAAAATCTTTTTCACTCCATCCCTCCACCTCCAATTTGGTCTCCCACTTCTCCTCGTTCCCTCCACCTCCCACACATATATCCTCTTGGTCAATCTTTCCTCTCTCATTCTCTCAATGTGCCCAAACCATTTCAAAACACCCTCTTCTGCTCTCTCAACCACACTCTTTTTATTTCCACACATCTCTCTTACCCTTACATTACTTACTCGATCAAACCACCTCACACCACACATTGTCCTCAAACATCTCATTTCCAGCACATACACCCTCCTGCGCACAACTCTATCCATAGCCCACGCCTCGCAACCATACAACAATGTTGGAACCACTATTCCTTCAAACATACCCATTTTTGCTTTCCGAGATAATGTTCTCGACTTCCACACATTCTTCAAGGCTCCCAGGACTTTCGCCCCCTCTCCTCCCCTATGATTCACTTCCACTTCCATGGTTCCATCTGCTGCCAGATCCACTCCCAGCTATCTAAAACTCTTTACTTCCTCCAGTTTTTCTCCATTCAAACTTACCTCCCAATTGACTTGACCCTCAACCCTACTGTACCTAATAACCTTGCTCTTATTCACATTTACTCTTAACTTTCTTCTTTCACACACTTTACCAAACTCAGTTACCAGCTTCTGCAGTTTCTCACATGAATCAGCCACCAGCGCTGTATCATCAGCGAACAACAACTGACTCACTTCCCAAGCTCTCTCATCCACAACAGACTTCATACTTGCCCCTCTTTCCAAAACTCTCGCATTCACCTCCCTAACAACCCCATCCATAAACAAATTAAACAACCATGGAGACATCACACACCCCTGCCGCAAACCTACATTCACTGAGAACCAATCACTTTCCTCTCTTCCTACACGTACACATGCCTTACATCCTCGATAAAAACTTTGCACTGCTTCTAACAACTTGCCTCCCACACCCATATATTCTTAATACCTTCCACAGAGCACCTCTATCAACTCTATCATAAGCCTTCTCCAGATCCATAAATGCTACATACAAATCCATTTGCTTTTCTAAGTATTTCTCACATACATTCTTCAAAACAAACACCTGATCCACACATCCTCTACCACTTCTGAAACCACACTGCTTTTCCCCAATCTGATGCTCTCTGTACATGCCTTCACCCTCTCAATCAATACCCTCCCATATAATTTACCAGGAATACTCAACAAACTTATACCTCTGTAATTTGAGCACTCACTCTTATCCCCTTTGCCTTTGTACAATGGCACTATGCATGCATTCCGCCAATCCTCAGGCACCTCACCATGAATCATACATACATTAAATAACCTTACAAACCAGTCAACAATACAGTCACCCCCTTTTTTAATAGATTCCACTGCAATACCATCCAAACCTGCTGCCTTGCCGGCTTTCATCTTCTGCAAAAGCTTTTACTACCTCTTCTCTGTTTACCAAATCATTTTCCCTAACCCTCTCACTTTGCACACCACCTCGACCAAAACACCCTATATCTGCAACTCTATCATCAAACACATTCAACAAACCTTCAAAATATTCACTCCATCTCCTTCTCATATCACCACTATTTGTTATCACCTCCCATTAGCCCCCTTCACTGAAGTCCCCATTTGCTCCCATGTCTTACGCACTTTATTTACCTCCTTCAAGAACATCTTTTTATTGAGTATTCCTGGGAAATCATATGGGAGGGTATTGATTGAGAGGGTGAAAGCATGTACAGAGCATCAGATTGGGGAAGAGCAGTGTGGTTTCAGAAGTGGTAGAGGATGTGTGGATCAGGTGTTTGCTTTGAAGAATGCATGTAAGAAATACTTAGAAAAACAGATGGCTTTGTATGTAGCATTTATGGATCTGGAGAAGGCATATGATAAGAGTTGATAGAGATGCTCTGTGGAAGGTATTAAGAGTACATGGTGTGGGAGGCAAGTTGCTAGAGGCAGTGAAAAGTTTTTTTATTGAGGATGTGAGGCATGTGTACGAATAGGAAGAGGGGAAAGTGATTGGTTCCCAGTGAAAGTCGGTTTGCGGCAAGGGTGCGTGATGTCTCCATGGTTGTTTAATTTGTTTATGGATGGGGTTGTTAGGGAAGTGAATGCGAGAGTTTTGGAAAGAGGGGCAAGTATGAAGTCTGTTGTGGATGAGAGAGCTTGGGAAGTGAGTCAGTTGTTGTTCGCTGATCATACAGCGCTGGTGGCTGATTCATGTGAGAAACTGCAGAAGCTGGTGACTGAGTTTGGTAAAGTGTGTGAAAGAAGAAAGTTAAGAGTAAATGTGAATAAGAGCACGGTTATTAGGTACAGTAGGGTTGAGGGTCAAGTCAATTGGGAGGTAAGTTTGAATGGAGAAAAACTGGAGGAAGTAAAGTGTTTTAGATATCTGGGAGTGGATCTGGCAGCAGATGGAACCATGGAAGCGGAAGTGGATCATAGGGTGGGGGAGGGGGCGAAAATCCTGGGAGCCTTGAAGAATGTGTGGAAGTCGAGAACATTATCTCGGAAAGCAAAAATGGGTATGTTTGAAGGAATAGTGGTTCCAACAATGTTGTATGGTTGTGAGGCGTGGGCTATGGATAGAGTTGTGCACAGGAGGGTGGATGTGCTGGAAATGAGATGTTTGAGGACAATGTGTGGTGTGAGGTGGTTTGATCGAGTAAGTAACGTAAGGGTAAGAGAGATGTGTGGAAATAAAAAGAGTGTGGTTGAGAGAGCAGAAGAGGGTGTTTTGAAATGGTTTGGGCACATGGAGAGAATGAGTGAGGAAAGATTGACCAAGAGGATATATGTGTCGGAGGTGGAGGGAACGAGGAGAAGTGGGAGACCAAATTGGAGGTGGAAAGATGGAGTGAAAAAGATTTTGTGTGATCGGGGCCTGAACATGCAGGAGGGTGAAAGGAGGGCAAGGAATAGAGTGAATTGGATCGATGTGGTATACCGGGGTTGAGGTGCTGTCAGTGGATTGAATCAGGGCATGTGAAGCGTCTGGGGTAAACCATGGAAAGCTGTGTAGGTATGTATATTTCGTGTGTGGACGTGTATGTATATACATGTGTATGGGGGTGGGTTGGGCCATTTCTTTCGTCTGTTTCCTTGTGCTACCTCGCAAATGCGGGAGACAGCGGCAATAAAAAAAAAAAAAATCTTCAAAGCAAACACCTGATCCACATATTCTCTACCAATTCTGAAACCACACTGCTCTTCCCCAATCTGATGCTCTGTGCAAGCCTTTACCCTCTCAATCAATAATCTTCCATATAGTTTCCCAGGAGTACTCAACAAACTTATGCCTCTCTCTGTAATTTGAACACTCACCTTTGTCCCCTTTGCCTTTGTATAATGGCACTATGCATGCATTCCGCCAATCCTCAGGCACTTCACCATGTACATACAATGAATACCGTCACCAACCAATCAACATCACAATCACCCTCCTTTTTAAATAAATTCCACTGCAATAGCATCCAAACCCGACACCTTGCTGGCTTTCATCTTCCACAAAGCTTTCACTACCTATTCTCTCTTTACCAAACCACAATCGCCCTGACCCTCTCACTTTGCACGCCACCCCTACCAAATCACCCTGTATCTGCCACTCTTATCATCAAACATGCTCAAAAAAACCTTCAAAATGCTCACTCCAGCTCCTCCTCACTTCATCACTACTTGTTATTACCTCCCTATTTGCCCCCTTCACCAATGTTCCCATTTGTTCTCTTGTCTTATGCACGATAGCTACCTTCTTCCAAAACATCTTTTTGTTCTCCCTACAATTTAGTGATACTTTCTCACCCCAACTCTCATTTGCCCTCTTTTTCACCTCTTGCACCTTTCTCTTGACCTCCTGCCACTAAAACACCCTTACTTCTTCATCCCACCACTCACTACACTTCGTAATCTGCCCACCTTCCACCTTTCTCATGCCACATGCATCTTTTGCATGCACTATTACTGCTTCCCTAAATACATCACATTCCTCACCCACTCCCCTCACATCATCTGCTCTCACTTTTGCCATTCTACACTCAATTTCTCCTAGTGCTTCCTCACACAAGTATCCATTCCAAGCTCACTTACTGTCACCACTATCTTCTCCCCAACATTCTCTCTTCTTTTTTGAAAACCTCTACAAATCTTCACCATCGCCTCCACAAGATATTGACCAGACATCCCTCCAGCTGCCCCCTTTCAGAACATCAACATCCAAAAGTCTCTCTTTTCCACGCCTATCAATTAACACGTAATCCAATAACATCCTTTGATCATCTCTCTTACTCACATTAGCATACTTTTGTATATCTCTCTTTTTAAAGCAGTCACTCCCAATCACCAGTCCGTTTTCAGTACACAAATCCACAAGCTCTTCACCATTTCCATTTACAACACTGAACACCCAATGTACACCAATTATTCCCTCACCTGCCACATTAGTCTCCTTTGCATTCAAATCATCCACCACTATAACACGGTCTCATGCATCAAAGCTGCTAATACACTCACTCAGCTGCTCCCAAAACACTTGCCTCTCATGATTTTTCTTCTCATGACCAGGTGCATAGGCACCAATAATCACCCATCTCTCTCCATCCACTTTCACTTTCACCCACACCAACCTAGAATTTACTTTCTTACACTCTATCACATACTCCCACAACTCCTGCTTCAGACGTGCTACTCCATCCTTTTCTCTTGTCCTCTCACCAACCCCTGACTTTACTCCCAAGACATTCCTAAACCACCCATTAGTCTCCTTCGCATTCAAATCATCCACCACTATAACCCAGTCTCATGCATCAAAGCTGTTAATACACTCACTCAGCTGCTCCCAAAACACTTGCCTCTCATGATCTTTCTTCTCATGACCAGGTACATAGGCACCAATAATCACCCATCTCTCTCCATCCACTTTCACTCACATCAACCTAAAATCTACTTTCTTACACTCTATCAAATACTCCCACAACTCCTGCTTCAGAAGTGCTACTCCTTCCTTTGCTCTTGTCCTCTCACCAACCCCAGACTTTCCTCCCAAGACATTCCCAAACCACTCTTTCCCTTTACCCTCAAGCTTCATTTCACTCAGTCAAAACATCCAGTTTCCTTTCCTCAAACATACTACCTATCTCTCCTTTCTTCTTATCTTGGTTACATCCGCACACATTCAGACACCCCAATCTGAGCTTTCAAGGAGGATGAGCACTCCTCACTTGACCTTCTTCTGTTCCCCTTTTAGCAATTTAAATAGGAAGAGTCAGTGAAATGTTAAGGAGAGAGGTACTTTATATTGCAATGCCAGGGGGAATATTTCTGATGGAGTTCTTATGGTGGTACAGTAAAGATAAAGATGAAAGTGTTAGCATCATCTGAAAAATCACTTAATGTGCACAGTCAATTATCATGAAGGGCTTTAATTTCTGAGGAAACCCATGTTCACTAAAACAGAGGCCATGACATGAGGATGAAAGTTAAAAGAGAAAGGCTAAACATGCACATAGCTTGTGAAAATAATAAAAAATATCTACAAATATGCTTATTCATGTATCATGAAAAACACATTAAATAGTCTGAGTGTGTAGATTTGAACCAGATATTAGGAGGTATACTCACTTTGCTAGTATATCTAGTTTGCCCTTAGTCATCTTATCTTCCATCTGCCTCATCAAGAACTGCAAGATGAATTTAGCAGGTTCCCAGTAAAAATGTTATGGCTGGACACAAATATATCTTGTCTCAAGTTGAAGAAATTCTAAAAAGTCTGAAAGATGGCAAGCAATTAATAAAAGGAATATAAGAAGGCATCTATCAATCCTTACTTAGGTACTTTATAAATACCCACTTGAGACCGGAAAAACTATTCTCATTCTTAAAGTAAAATTATTTAACAAAACAGAAAAGACTATACTGTTGACACAATGATTACCTACTGCAAATAAGATCTTAACAGTCACACCCTTATCAATCACGGTGATACCCACTGTAGCCAGGCCAATGAGGAAAACCACACTAGGAGAAAAAAACAACATACATCCTAAAGTTTGGTGAGGTTTTTGTATATGTATATGTATATGTTTTGTATATGTTTCACCTTTCTTTACATTACTCACACCCATATTTTCCCGAATCTCCATAGCCCTCCCCACTAATGAGTTATTTACTGACTGCACAAGCAGAAAAAAGGTTAAAAAGTACCAACAGAAGATACAGTAAACTAACAAGGCACAATAATGTAAGTAACACTTAAATCTCACACCACTAGTGTACATAATTGCTGACTACAATTTTAAAAAATGTGCCTCACACAACTCTTGGCGAAATAAGACTTCAAAGAGATGTGCTTCAGAGTTCTCCGAGTCTGATACTATAAGCCACACAGCCACACAGCATGAAAATGTCATTTTTCATATCTTTTAACACCTGGATATAATTAATGCCAGTATTGAATTCCCAGAAAATGAAACTCTAAGCAAAATGTCTTTAAACGAATTCATTTCCCCAAGAGGAACCCTCGCAATAAGGCTAGAAATAATCTAATATTCAGGACAGTACATGTAGATAAATATGACTAATGCAAAGTACAAACAATTATAGGATATGTTTGCAAATCCTACTTATAAAAACGAGTTGAGGAAGAATGGCATGAGGCAGTTTAACAAATGAAGAGGGAGGATAGTGAGCAGATGAAACACTGGGTGAATTTGTATGAGAAACTAGATATGTAAACTCAACTGGCTTTTTTGCTTCTTCAGTTTGATCCTGAAGAATATATCCAATGACAAGTGGACCGATTTTATTTTCTTCTACTGATAATTGTCTTCATGGCAATCAAACCTTCACCAAAAGTATCAGAATCCACAAGCACAAGCTCAAAAAAAAGAATCCCTTCATGCACGGATAGATTGCCTTGTTGCAGTAGAAAATACTCAGAAGCTATAATAAATACCCTTGTATCAGTTTAGTCAAACTGCTAAGTGATGGGAAGAATTGGGTTCGGTTGATGTGTCTGACAGTATCAAATGAGAGAGGATAGGGAAATGTTATTCTTCTTTCTCCTAAACTAATTCTTACACTGTACTCTTGCATTCACCTCCCTAACAACACCATCCATAAACAAATTAAACAACCATGGAGACATCACGCACCCCTGCAAACCAACATTCACTGGGAACCAATCACTTTCCTCTCTTCCTACCCATACACATGCCTTACATCCTCGATAGAAATTTTCAATGCTTCTAGCAACTTACCTCCCACACCATATACTTTTAATACCTTCCACAGAGCATCTCTATCAACTCTATCATATGCCTTCTCCAGATCCATAAATGCTACATACAAATCCATCTGTTTTTCTAAGTACTTTTCACATACATTCTTCAAAGCAAACACCTACTCCACACATCCTCTACCACACTGCTCTTCCCCAATCTGATGCTCTGTACATGCCTTCACCCTCTCAATCAATACACTCACATATAATTTTCCAGGAATACTAAACAAACTTATATACCTCTGTAATTTGAGCACTCACCTTTATTCTCTTTGCCTCTGTACAATGGCACTATGCATGCATTCCGCCAATCCTCAGGCACTTCACCATGAACCATACATACATTGAATATCTTCACCAACCAGTCAACAACACAGTCACCCCCTTTCTTAATAAATTCCACTGCAATACCATCCAAACCTGCCACCTTGCCAGCTTTCATCTTCCACAAAGCTTTCACTACCACTTCTCTGTTCACCAAACCATTCTCCCTGACCCTCTCACTTCACACACCACCTCGACCAAAACACCCTATATCTGCCACTCTATCATCAAACACATTCAACAAACATCTCACTTCACCAGTACTTGTTATTACCTCCCCATTAGCCTCCTTCACCAATGTTCCCATTTGTTCTCTTGTCTTACGCACTTTATTTACCTCCTTCCAAAACACCTTTTTATTCTCCCTAAAATGTTATAATTCTCACCCCAACTCTCATTTGCCCTCTTTTTCAACTCTTGCACCTTTCTCTTGACCTCCTGCCTCTTTCTTTCATACATTTCCCAGTCATCTGCACTATTTCCCTGCAAAAATTGTCCAAATGTCTCTCTTTTCTCTTTCCCTAACAATCTTACTTCTTCATCCCACCACTCACTACCCTTTCTAATCTGCCCACCTTCCACCTTTCTCATGCTACAGGCATCTTTTGCATAAGCCATCACAACTTCTCTAAATACAATTTTCCATTCTACACTCAGTCTTTCCTGATACTTCCTCACACAAGTCTCCTTTCCAAGCTCACTTACTCTCACCACTCTCTTCACTCAAACATTCTCCCTTCTTTTCTGAAAACCTCTACAAATCTTCACCTTCGCCTCCACAAGATAATGATCAGACATCCCTCCAGTTGCATCTCTCAGCACATTAACATCCAAAAGCCTCTCTTTCACACACCTATCAATCAACACTTAATCCAATAACAATAACACTCTCTGGCCATCTCTCCTACTTACATATGCATACTTATGTATATCTCTCTTTTTAAACCAGGTATTCCTAATCACCAGTCCTTTTTCAGCACACAAATCTACAAGCTCTTCACCATTTCCATTTACAATACTGAACACCCCATGTACACCAATTATACCTTTAACTGCCACATTACTCACTTTTGCATTCAAATCACCCATCACTATAACCCAGTCTCGTGCATCGAAACTACTAACACACTCACTCAGCTGCTCCCAAAACACTTGCCTCTCATGATTTTTCTTCTCATGATCAGGTGCATAGGCACCAACAATCATCCATCTCTCTCCATCCACTTTCAGTTTTACCCATATCAATTTAGAGTTTACTTTCTTACACTATCACATACTCCCGCAACTCCTGCTTCAGGAGTAGTGCCACTCCTTCCTTTCCTCTTTTCCTCTCACCAACCCCTGACTTTACTGCCAAGACATTCCCAAACCACTCTTCCCCTTTATCCTTGAGCTTGCTTTCACTCATAGCCAAAACATCCAGGTTCCTTTCCTTAAACATACTACCTATCTCTCCTTTTTTCTCATCTCAGATACATCCACACACATTTAGACACCCCAATCTGAGCCTTTGAGGAGGATGAGCACTCCCCGCATGACTCCTTCTTCTGTATCCCCCTTCAGAAATTTAACATACAAGAAGGGGATGGTTTTTAGCCCTTCGCTCCCGTCCCCTTTAGTCGCCTTGTACGACACGCAGGGAATGCGTGGGAAGTATTCTTTCTCCCCAGACATTACATACATACACATGTACACACTCATTCTTGCCTTCATCTATTCCCGTTGCTACACCACCACATACGAAAACAGTATCGCTATCCCCTGCTTCAGCAAGGTAGCACCCGGAATACAGACAAAAAGGCCACATTTGTTCAAACTCAGTCTCTAGCTGTTATGTGTAATGCACTGAAACCACAGCTCCCCATCCACATCCAGGCCCCACAGACCTTTCCATGGTTTATCCCAGGAGCTTCACATGACATGGTTGAGTTCACTGACAGCACGTTGACCCCAGTGTACCGCATCATTCCTATTCACTCTATTCCTTGCATGTCTCTCACCCTCCTATTTGTTAAGGCACTGATCACTCAAAATCTTTTTCACTCCCTCCTTCCACCTCCAATTTAGACTCCCACTTCTCCTTGTTCCTCCACTTCTGACACACATATCCTCTTTGTCAATCTTTCATCACTCATTCTCTCCATATGTCCAAACCATTTTAACACACCCTCTTCTGCTCTCTCTACCTTACTCTTTATATTTCCACACATCTCTCTTACTCTTACATTACTTAATCTATCAAACCACCTCACAACACAGACTGTCCTCAAATATTTCATTTCCAATGCATCCACCCTACTCAGTACAACCCTACCTATAGCCCATGCCTCACAACCACATAACATTGTTTGAATTACTATTCCTTCAAACATACCCATTTTTGCTCTCCGAGATAACATTCACTCCTTCCACAAATTCTTCATCGTTCCAAGAGCCTTCACCCCCTCCCCATCCTATAACTCACTTCTGCTTCCATGGTTCCATCCACTGCTAAGTCCACTCCAAGATATCTATAACACTTCACTTCCTCCAATTTTTCTCAATTCAAACTTAATGAACCTAATAACCTTGCTATTATTCACATTTACTTTCACCTTTCTTCTTTCACACACTTCCAAACTCAGTCACCAACCTCTGCAGTTTCTCACACGAATCAACCACTAGAGCTGTATCACTGGCAAACAACAACTGACTCATTTCATAGGCCCTCTCATCCACAACAGACTACATACTTGCCCCTCTCTCCAAAACTCTTGCATTTACCTCCCTAACCACCCCATCCATAAAGAAATTAAAAACCATGCGGACATCACAAACCCCTGCCACAGACAAACATTCACTGGGAACCAATCACTTTCCTCTCTTCCTACTCATACACGTCTTACATCCTCGGTAAAAACTTTTCACTGCTTCTAGCAGCTTACCTCCCACACCATATATGAGCTGTGGTTTTGATGCAATACACATAACAGTTTGAACACAGATGTGATTGGACGCAGCCATTTTCCATCTGTTCCTGGTGCTAACTTTCTAATGAAAGAAACAGTGATCAAGTATGGAAAAACTCATACGTACAACTTTATTTATGTTTATGTATTGACTACTGGAGTTGAATCATAGAAAAAGCTTTGTCACATCTTGTCATCACTAAATGTAATCTTATCAATAATGTGTTTGGGCTAATATCAGCACTTACCATGTAATTTTATGTGCATTTTATATATTACATATTGACTATCAAAGCTGAATTAATTAATGATTAATAACTATCTCATTATCTCTCAATGATGGGGGATGAGATCACAAGGTTCACAAGTTAGTCATTTCACTCATAAATTTCATTTGTTACTAAAATGTTAGGAGGGGCAAAGCAGCGATGAGAATTCAGGGCCAAAGTAATAATGTTAGAGACCTGCCTGACTAAGGAAACTAATGCTAATATCAACAGTCTGTTGCTAATCTGCATGAATTCCTATAATTCATTACCCATCACAATCCAAGAGTAATGCAGTTATCAGGTCTCCCTAAATAACGATATTCAAAATCCATGAGATTTTCTACAGGACAAGTGAAATAAACCAGAAATACTGTAGGAGACCTTGTCAAATAAAAAAATCCTCCTAAATTTCTAGGAAGTTTGGTCAAATTTGTTGAAAAGACTAGATGACTATTTGTGGATTTTGGTGGGAAGTAGTGTTGCCCATATCATCGAAATCCAAGCAGACTGCAGAAAAGATCAATGAAATACACTTGTAACATGGGAGACCCTGTTGATTAGTAGGTTTTCTTGGACTCTGGTGGAATTAGGTCAATTTAACTGAGAAAGATAGGCCAATATATCTAAATCTTAGTGGCAAATTCGATGTCATCCTAAACAATGAAAAACTTTTAAGAGGACAGCTGCTGTAAGATCAGTGAAATACACATATAATGCTGAAGGGATCCCAAACAACTGAATCCTCTAAAAATTTGGTGGATTTTATGGTGGAGGCTAGGACACTAAGCATGATGTATACTACTACACAACAGGAAGTAAGATATCACATCAGGATGGGGATCATAAGATAAATCCCATCCACAGAAGCAATAAACTACTCATGTAAATTACACCAATCCTTTGGGAAACCTCTAGGATTTCAGTGAATTTCGTTATTTTTGATAAAGGACCTGTAATTAAACAAACAGATGTCACACACGAATCAAATTACTTACAGACTGCCATAAGCATTCTATTTCATTCTGTTTAGGTTGGTAGATTTTGACAATAATAGTACCATTAGATTTCTTAAACTCTGTATCCTACACGTTCCCACTTCTTCAAAGTCCTGCCCACTTTATAGGGACTTAGCATTTTGTCAAGGTCCATCCATCATACCACGTGAGTGTGAAATTGCCGAAATATATGAGTATGAATGAACCTACAAGTGATGAATGTCTGACAGGAGGTTATCTTTTCTACAGAAATGATAAAGGGCGACTTTTGAATTGAGACTGTCCTCTGGGTCGTCTACCATCGCTGTAAAGGCCTGTAATTTTTAAGTTTCGAGAGGCAAGCACTTACCTGGGAATTCTCCCAAAACCCACTTGTCTTCAAATCTTTGAGCCGAAAACAATTCTAAAGCATACAGCAACGCGTATTTCGCAAATAATGGCCTGAAGTTATACTCGTGCCAAGACTTGCGTGGGAGATGCAGCACGCACGCGTTACAAGGTTTAGTGGAAAGAGAATCCGACTCTGTATCCAGAATCCATAGGGTGCATTACGATCACGAGCTGAACGTCAGATTTTCTGTTCTTAGAGGTCACCACCCGTAAGGTTAATGTAAAATTTCTTCCAACTTAAACCACACTGTCTTTCTCTTCAAATTTCCGTTCAGATCCCTGAGGTCAGGGATTTCCTTCTTTTTTTTTTATTCTGAGTTCCTTGAGGTCTTTGGTGATTGACTGCTTGATTCAATTGTCAAAAGCAACTGGTATACAAATATACGCGTTATGAAACCAAATAATATTAATGAAAGCATTCACAGTGGAGTAATAACCAGATGTCCATGTTCGGAAACAAAAAGGACACCAAACGATACTGTAGGACTCATAATACAATAACCTTTTATAAACTAAAGAAGCAACGCAGTGCGAGGATTGTTCCCTCTTGTCCAAAACTAAGGCCTCAACTCAGGTTGTTGTTTAAGAGCAAATCGGAAATATAATTACTATCGGAAGTATAATTACTATAAAAGTTGCTAGCTTCAACAACTGTAACCTATTTTTGGTCTCAAAACAGCCCTTCGGACTGAACACTTGAGTTGCATGGTGCTTTTCATATCCGTGTCCATAAAAGAATGCCTGGATTGCATGATACTTTAAGAGTAATCTCATCGGGTGGATTCTTTCCTCTCAAGTTCTCACTGAAAACCAGAGGGATGTTATGTATAGTATTCTGTTCTGTAAATACTTCATGAGCGCAATATATAATTAATCCAACAAGAGTTTTTGTAACTGTATTCATGCAAATGAATCAGAAATAGTTATTTCTCTATGCTTTTATGCTTTTCTTTAATTTTTGTGGGACAGTAAAGCAAAGCTTAAAATTTCATCTGATCAATTCGAAATATATATATATATATATATATATATATATATATATATATATATATATATATATATATATATATATATTCGTACTATTCGCCATTTCCCGCATCAGCGAGGTAGCGTTTAGAACAGAGGACTGGGCCTTTGAGGGAATATCCTCACCTGGCCCCCTTCTCTGTTCCTTCTTTTGGAAAATTGAAAAAAAAGAGAGGGGAGGATTTCCAGCCACCCGCTCCCTCCCCTTTTAGTCGCCTTCTACGACACGCAGGGAATACATGGGAAGTATTCTTTCTCCCCTATCCCCAGGGATAGTACATAAACAAAAAACTACTTACACCAATGTCATCAAGCTTGTACACAACTAGGTAAATAATTATTTGACACAACTTGGTGTGGGATCTAATGATTTACATTCACAACCCAAATTCAATCCCTGGCCAAGCAGGGATGATAAGGTATGACTTTTTATGGTATGTACAGAGTTGATCACTCCTCGTGGACTCATAGGAATATATATATATTCCTATGAGTCCACGAGGAAAATGAAACACTCATAGAACTCATAGGAATATCTTGATCACGCGCAAAATTGTGATCCTTTCCAATATATATACATATATATATGCAGGAGGGTGAAAGGAGGGCAAGGAATAGAGTGAATTGGAGTCATGTGGTATACAGGGGTTGACGTGCTGTCAGTGGATTGAATCAAGGCATGTGAAGCGTCTGGGGTAAACCATGGAAAGCTGTGTAGGTATGTATATTTGCGTGTGTGGACGTGTGTATGTACATGTGTATGGGGGGGGGGGTTGGGCCATTTCTTTCGTCTGTTTCCTTGCGCTACCTCGCAAACGCGGGAGACAGCGACAAAGTAAAAAAAAAAAAAAAAAAAAAAAAAAAAAAAATATATATATATATATATATATATATATATATATATATATATATATATATATATATATATATATATATATATATATATATATATATATATATATATATATATATATATATATATATATATATGGGTATGTTTGAAGGAATAGTGGTTCCAACAATGTTGTATGGTTGCGAGGCGTGTTCTATGGATAGAGTTGTGCGCAGGAGGATGGATGTGCTGGAAATGAGATGTTTGAGGACAATGTGTGGTGTGAGGTGGTTTGATCGAGTAAGTAACGTAAGGGTAAGAGAGATGTGTGGAAATAAAAAGAGCGTGGTTGAGAGAGCAGAAGAGGGTGTTTTGAAATGGTTTGGGCACATGGAGAGAATTAGTGAGGAAAGATTGACCAAGAGGATATATGTGTCGGAGGTGGAGGGAACGAGGAGAAGTGGGAGACCAAATTGGAGGTGGAAAGATGGAGTGAAAAAGATTTTGTGTGATCGGGGCCTGAACATGCAGGAGGGTGAAAGGAGGGCAAGGAATAGAGTGAATTGGAGCGATGTGGTATACCGGGGTTGACGTGTGTCAATTGATTGAATCAGGGCATGTGAAGCGTCTGGGGTAAACCATGGAAAGCTGTGTAGGTATGTATATTTACGTGTGTGGACGTATGTATATACATGTGTATGGGGGTGGGTTGGGCCATTTCTTTCGTCTGTTTCCTTGCGCTACCTCGCAAACGCGGGCAAGCAGTGCTGATATATATATATGTATATATATATATATATATATATATATATATACATATATATATATATATATTATCCCTGGGTATAGGGGATTAAGAATACTTCCCACGTATTCCCTGCGTGTCGTAGAAGGCGACTAAAAGGGGAGGGAGCGGGGGGCTGGAAATCCTTCCCTCTCGTTTTTTTTTTTTTCAATTTTCCAAAAGAAGGAACAGAGAATTGGGCCAGGTGAGGGTATTCCCTCAAAGGCCCAGTCCTCTGTTCTTAACGCTACCTCGCTAATGCGGGAAATGGCGAATAGTTTGAAAAAAAAAATATATATTCTTTCAAAACTATTCGCCATTTTCCGCATTAACAAGGTAGCGTTAAGAACAGAGGACTGGGCCTCTGAGGGAATATCCTCACCTGGCCCCCTTCTCTGTTCCTTCTTTTGGAAAATTATGTATATATCTTTCTTTTTCTTTCGTACTATTCGCCATTTCCCGCATTAGCGAGGTAGCGTTATCAACAGAGGACTGGGCCTTAGAGGGAATATCCTCACCTGGCCCCCTTCTCTGTTCCTTCTTTTGGAAAATTAAAAAAAAAACGAGAGGGGAGGATTTCCAGCCACCCGCTCCCTTCCCTTTTAGTCGCCTTCTACGACACGCAGGGAATACGTGGGAAGTATTCTTTCTCCCCTATCCCCAGGGATGAAATGGCGAATTATATGAAAATATATATATATATATATATATATATATATATATATATATATATATATATATATATATATATATATATATATATATATATGTAGGGAACTAAAAAACGAAATCATTCGTGCAATCAATTTTACTCGTGGGAGTCGCGGTATCAGTAACATTAAACTATTTTCTTTTTTTCAAAGTAATAATACTTATTATCGGAAGAAAAGAAAGGGTCTTTAGGTTCTACGATAATGTATTTTGAAGGATATTGCTGATAAGACAATCAAAAAAAAAAAAAAAAAACAACGGATGGTTCCCGTGTTGAGCACCAGAGGGCAGGGCGGCAACGCAGCGAAAGTGTAAACAGTGAGTCACTGCCATAACCTTTGTGCACATTTACACCTGGTCCTACTGTTCAGGTGAGCATTGGTGTGAGCGAGTGTGTTGCGGTAAGTGCAGACATGTGGGCGGTCGCGAGGGAGAACTATAAGAATATGATGGAGAGGCGTGGCAGCTGTGTGGACGAAATGGATATGTTGTGGTCTCAAGTATTGTCGTTACGCCCAGCTCCCGCTGTCGTGTCACGGGGGAAGAGCCCATGAAACACGGTGTTTATGTGGCACCCGTCTCCTGTTCACACTTCTTGAATGACAAAAGCGATGTGTTTCAGTTAATCATATACCTTTCGTACATTTGTTATAATGACAAATGCTTGAATTGCCAGTTTGTTTGATAATTAGTCATGATTACTGTTACGCTAAACTAGAGCCTCAGAAACTAAGGTGAATTAATGGTGAAGCAGCTGTTGGTTGTATGTGTAAATAACATTGGTAATTCTTGATGATATTTGTGTCCAGAAACTCAGAGAAAGGTAGAGTTGTCAAATTTTAAATCTGTAACTGTTGAGTGATCATATTCCATGATAATAAGTTGGGGGGGGGGGGGAAGGGGCGAAGATTGGGCATGATTTACGCTTGATGTCATTAAGTAGAAATAAGGAAAACGTTTTATGATTAATTTTTTGATTCTTTTAAGAGTTATACTTCAGGTAATTGTCTTGAATAGTGCTACATTGCTTTTAGCAATGAATACTATGATTAACTGATTTAGGGAGACCTGTTGGCAGGTATATTTTGACTTGAAGTTATGGGTTAAGATGATTCGTGACTGCAATGATTAGGAGTGGGGTTCATTAGTTCTATTGCATTTTACAAGTATGTTGCCTCTTTTTACATCGATTAACACCATAGTATCCTTAATGTGCTTAAATAGATTGGTCCTCTTCAGGTATCACTGTAATCTCAAACTGTAGAGAGCACTTATAACTTAAGTAGACATTTCCCAAAGGTTGTTTTTGATGGTGGAGCAGAAGTAATCTTACCCAAATCTAAGGTGGAGTAGATGGTCACAGAATATCATTCACTGAGACCCAACAAAATGAAGCACAGGGAAAAGTTGGAATGAAAAGTGAAAAAGAACCTTATGCTTCTTATGAATGGTCTAACCTAACCTAACCTGATGGAAAGACAGGCTTGACAAACTACATGCTAGATGTAACTGTAACTAACCTTTTGTAGGAGAGGAAACCTGATCTTCTAGAAGTTGAAATTGGTGAAATGTGTCAGATTGAAGTACTTCATAGTAGATAAATGTTATTCCCTGCAGCTGCAAGTAGAAACAGTTACACAAATTCCCCAGTAGCCAGGGTGCTTAACTTTATCTTGCAACTATGTTACTGTTTCATAACCACAAAATTCTAAGTTTTTATTTAAATGAAGCACACACACAGTTTAAGATTTCAAAATTAAGTTGTGGTCTAATGAAGACCACTGGATTCTGCTTATCACAAAATCCCTTAATGATATAAATGAAGGGTTCAATCACAACCTGTGCATACAGAATTGATTTTCAAATACAGAATGTAACCAGCTGCTTTCAGACAATTAAGTTTGATGTATTGTGAAGAAACAGTAGCTTTACTCGCATTAAGTTTGATGTATTGTGAAGAAAAAGTAGCTTTACTGCTTGTTTTTGGGAAAAGTTTCAGAAACATGGATTTTTTGTTCTACTTGTATTATTATCATTGTTATTGGTAAAAGTGTATTTATCTATCATTAATGTTATGAAAAGTGCTTTAACATGGTTGATTTTTTTGGTTAGGTTTGGTAAAGAATATGAGACATCAAACGTATTGTAATTTTTTTGTCGAAATTTATCTTATTTTCAGATTTATAGAGTACTGTTGACATAAATTTTTCTTTTATTTCCTTTTGTGTTATCATTGTGGTGGTGATATAAGAGTGCTTCCTGATTTTTTTTTTGTTTTCATCTACATGTTCATGTAATTCTATTTTTTTTAGGCACTGACAGTACAAATGTACATTTGTCATTCATGAAGTAAGTATTCATAGGACATTGATTGTCGTATCTATCCATTAAGGAAAGTGAATAATTCATAAGCAAAATTTTGGATGAAACAGTCAAAGCAATGCTCTCTGAATACGCCATTGTCAAGATAGCTGTATAGAATCAATAAAAGCAATAACATTGATGTATGTTGCATAATATTGTAGACCTTAGCCCATAACAGACTCTGCATCATGTTTTTATGTAATTTTTTTATTTCTTCCTTTTTAGGGGGGGGGAAATTATTCTGCTAAATTCCACCCATCCCACTTTTAAGGCATTTGTTTTAGCATAGTTACGGTAAACTGTTTGTGTAGAAGTAGCATATTTGGCAGCATGGAACATCTACTGTTAAAGGAATTTGAATTTTAGCTTTCTGTGGGATCCCAATATGCAGATGCAGAAGGATGAGATTGAAGAAGGAAAGAGTGAGGAAAAGGAAAAGATATATTGAAGAACATGGAAAGGAAAAGGAAAATGTGAAGAGAAAGGTTGAAAAAGAAGTATGAGAAAATGAAGTAAAAAGTGAAGCAAAAAATGATTTAGGAAAGGGAAGAAACTGTGGAGCAAAGAATGAGAAAAGAGAGTAAGGTAAAAAAAGAAGTGTTTGAGCATGAAACAGAAGTGACCTAGGGAAAAGAGGAGCTTGGTTAGGAATGGAAGAAGAGGAGAGCAAGGACAATGAAAAAATATATGAGTAAGGTTAAATATAAAGATTACTGTAAGGAATATGAAGAAGAGATCGAGTGAAGTGAAAAAAGGAGACTAAGGAAAAGGAAAAATGAGATAGGAGTGCAAAAAAGAGAGTAAGGAAAAGGACAGGAAAAATGGGTAGAGAAAGAGGTGGTTAAAGAAGAGCTGGGATGTGAACTGAAAAAAGTGATCAAGGAAAAAAACAGCTGTCTTAGAAAGGAAAAAGGAAAAAAATACATGAGTTGTAAATTTGGAGAAAAGTGAGATAGGGGAGAAAAAAGTAGGATGTTGTGAAAAAGAATAGAAAAAGGAAGAAAAGATGAAGTGCAAAAAATGAAAAAGTTGACAGAGAAATCAACAAAAGGAAAGAAAAGAGAAGAATATGATATTCTAAGACATGTAGAAAGATCAAAATTGTTGAAGGGTAAGATGGGAAGGTGTCACTGAACTAATGAAATGATAGAAATCCTGAGAGATTAAAGATAAACAAGTAAAAAGGTGAAGGGTCAGACAGAACAAGAGCAGAGCAGAAAATGAAGTACTAAACATGGGAAAGACAGTCAACAGAGGGCCCATTAACCCATGTCTAGGGTATCTTTTGATATTAACTCTGCCTTATCCTATTTCTTGTCCAAATGAATTAGGTGGGGTTAGAACATTGAGAAGGCTCTCTCCCCATTGTCCCTGCGGATCAGGCAATATAGAAATGGGAGTATATACGACCATTCCCAGACACGTCCGAGTTCCGTTCTGACTGACTGGTCGGATCTCGAAATGTGCATAAGTCGGATGTGTGTCAGCATGGCATGTAGAATTCGTATCCCTGAACAGCATTCTTTTATCCTACTCAGTTTCTTTCATGATTATATCTTGTTTTTGTTAACCAGCTTTATTACATTATTCTGTAGTTTCTTTTTACCTTTTATTTAATTGAAAAATTCTTTAGTTCATATTTCCTCATTTTCGTTTTTATGTTATGCAAGTTCTATCGTGATTATCTCAATTTTGTTTAATCAGTTGTATGAGCTTAGATTTTTTAAAATCACTATTGTTGATTGGAAAAGATTCTTTTGTTAATTTTTTAACTTTTGTATGGTTTAACATTCTTTGGTTCATACAGTAAACCCTTGATTTAATGGACCTCGATATAACAGATTTTGGATTTAACGAACAAATGAGAATAATTCAAAAGAAAATCTCAAAAGCTGCAGCATGAGCATTTCGTATTGCACTTGTTTTTTGGTTGTGTGGGGTAGACTCGCTTTGTTTCGTCCTGAGTCTTCGTCAAGCTATTGTGCCATCAGGTTGAATACAGAGTGTTTCTTTTATTGCAGAATTGTGACTTTATCTATTAAATAATTTTGCAATCCTTGTAATTCAAAATGGCATCAAGTGATTAGAAGAGGCACAGTGAAAGCAGATAGTCCATTGTCACTTAATTATAAAGAAGTATCCTTTAGCAAGAGAAGGGTATCATTACTTCTATTTGTCTGACTTCTGCCTCCAACTGCCTGGCGAGCATTCCTATGCTGCCAGGTGCCCACCACCTAGCTATCGTACCACACACTTAACACTCCCTCATGAGATTTTGGTAACTAAATGTGACATTTTGATACCACAAAAAGGAAAACAAAACAAAAAACAAAAATAAACAAGAAAGAGAAGGGAATTAAAATTCCACAAGGCATAAGGGAAATATACACTCAGATCACTGCCCGGCAACAGGACACTTCCTTTACATGCGAGCAGAACAAAAATGTCATGAATTAGTATGTTCACTCTTCACGAGAGCCACCATAAACAATCTTGCAAGTTTGCAGGACAATGTCTCACACGGTGAGGGCACCACTGCCCGAGGCTGGGTGTTGCCACAATTGGGGGAGAAGGTGCTACGTATGGGTACTCCTCTTGACCCACTGGTGTCATGGCGATTGGCAAAACCCGGGGACATAGGTGACATCAGTTTCACAAAGACTGGCGACTATTGCCATCCAGCGTCACTGAGTATTATCTATGCGGCTTCACCTCCATTAACATGCCTGACCAGTCCTACACCTTTGAAGCGATGTCCTGCATGCAGAGAAGGGTGCCCATGGACAGCTAAGGCAGCGTAGGAGTGTCACCTACTGGGCTGCCCTGCCCTGCCCTAGAGCCTGGCTTTCTGCAGTAGCCCAGTCCCTGTTTCACAGAGCAATTCTCCATTGCCGGTTCATCAGATAATGTTGCCGGGGCACCGGGACACCATTTCACAACTGTCTTCCTGCTGCCACTTGTGTGGGTAACTTATTCCCCTCTCTTAGGTGGGTGTTGAGATATTGGAGTATAGCCTGAGTTGCTTTGCTGTTGTGCAGGCTACCTCGAACACCCATGTTGCTCCTCAACGCCTGTTTGGCTACCTTTACTGTTGTTTCGGCTCATCCATTGGACCAGGAGATGTGGGCCATGATTCTCCAATTTTTTTTTGTAGTAAGTTTCCATCTCCTCACTCTCTAGATTGGCTCCCCCTTCTGAGGTGATTTCCTTGGGTGCACCCCATCTCCTGAAGAAGGTGAGCAGCTTTGTGATAACTTGGGATTTTTCTGCGTAGCATCAGATCCTACTCTGTGCCATGTAAGAGTTGCAGTGAAAGGAGGTAGTCCATCCTCACTTTATTATAAAGAAGCATCCTTTCACTGGAGAGGGGTGGCATTATGTCTGTCTCAGTCTGACTCCTGCCTCCAACTGCCTGGTGAGCATTCCCATGCTGCTGGATGCCCACAGCCCAACTACCATACCCCATACTAAACCCTATTGTGATAGAGGAGTTAAAAGAAAGTGTATGAAAGTGACTTTGGCACAGAAATATGTTACATTCGATTTAACAGAATTTCAGCATTAATGGACACCCGTTCCCCCCATAGTCCATTAATTCAAGGGTTCACTGTATTTAATAATTCTTATGTTATACCATATTTTCATACTGAACAGTATCATAAAGTGCTTTACGTGAGTATTTTGAAGGACTGTTGAATGTGTTTGATGATAGGATGGCAGATGTAGGGTGTTTGGGTTGGAGTGGTATGCAAAGTGAGAGAGTCATGGGGAGTAGTTTAGATAAGAGAGAAGAGACTGGGAAAGCAGGTGAAATGTGGCAAGGTGGCTGGAGTGGATGGTATTGCAGTTGAATATATTAAGAAGGGGTGTTGGTGTCGTTGATTGGCTATTTAGGTGAGGTGCCTGAAGATTGGTGGAGTCCATGTATAGTGCAGTTGTAGAAAGGCAATGGGGATAAAGTATAAAATAAGTGCACCTAGTTAATTTTATGGGAGAGTAATGACTGAGAGAGTGAAGGCAAGTCAGGGACCTGGCCATGTTCTCAAGCAGCACCACAGGTCATATTATATTTTTGATGATGCTATGAGTGTGTGTTGGTAGAGTAGAAGACAATTGAGGAGTAAGGGTTCATTGTGGAAGTTGCACTTGGAGCATGTTGGGTCTTACGATATGTTGAATCAATGTTTGTTTTGTTGGGTAGGTGGGAGGTGTCCAGAATACAATGAGGAACAATAACTTGTACTTGTCTGGGGAGTGTAGTTTCGGTTAGGGTTATTTTAGATGGGATGGTGTTTAAGACTCAGTTAAGAGGGTCATTGTTTAGTGCTTCATGGGCCATTTCATTGTGTATATACTTTTTCAAGAGTTATGTTTGTTGGTGGAGTGGAATTCTTTAAATATGGTTGTTGATGTATGAAGCAGTGTTAACTTGTCCATTACTATTTGGGGTTTGCTGGTTGGTTATGGAGTGGTATAGATGAAAATGACTATTATTGCATAGAACTGAGTGCTGAGATAATGTTATTGCATAGAACTTAGTGCTGAGCATAATGTATTCATATATACATACACGCATACCTGATTGCTTTCAATGTGGTAGGATCTCATATGCCCACATCCAATTAAAAGCTGTTATTGGTAAATGTATGGAAACCAGTGTCTGTCATCCACAGCCACTCTTCATTAATAACTCCACAGTGTCCCTTAACTGCTTCATATTTCCTAGTTCAGTCCATTTACAGAATGTCACCCCTCATATACCACATCACTCCAATTCTTTTTATCTTACTTGTGTCTCTTGCCCTGCATCTTCTCATCTCTTCCCTGGTCTACTCCTTCCCCTTGCTTTCACTGCTTCCAACTCCTTCCTTAGACTGTGTTTGCCTCCACACTTCCCTTTGACAATGTCATTCATATATGGTCAGTCTGCCTTATGCTGCATATCATCTTGAGGCATTTTATTATCTCATCCATGCTCTTCATATCCATTGTATTCAGTGTCCAAGGTTTATGTCTATGCAATGCTGTTAGGACAATATTTGCTTTACACATATCCACCTTTGGCCTTACCTAACTTTTCTTTTCACACACTCCATAATGTGCTTAGGACATTTGTCTCTCTGTCCACTCTTTGACTCACTTCAACCCCACAAAGTTCTATCTACTGCTATATCTGATCCAAGGATACCAAAGCATTCAACTTTCTCCAGTTCCTTCCCATTTAGAGAAACAGTTTTCATTCCAATGAGATTTTTTATGGCTTCTTGATTTTTTTCATCTAAAGTATGTTTTGTGTAGTCATTGAATAGACATTTTGAAGCAAAAGGTTATTCATAGTTGCACCATGCATAGCATTTTTATATGAGTTTTATTCATCAGTTTCCATATAGGGTAAGAAATTAATTAGAAGTTTTATAATGTTACTGAAAGCTTTTGATGATTTTATAAGTGTAGTTGAGTTGTCTTGTTTAAAATATTGGTTAGTTTCATCTTCCATATGTAACACAGTTAGGTGGGAGGTTAATATTACTTGTAAAGCTTCCTCTCTGGTCAGAGGTACCCTGTATCTCAGCTATGCTATAGGTGTTAAGATTGTAAGGCTTCAGTTGGCACTCCCTGCCAGAGAGTATTTGTATTGTGCTTGCATTTTGGAGATATATATGATAGAAGAATTACCTTTGAATAAGTCTTCTTCATACAGAGAGCATATTGTTTTTCTATTTTATTCCTTTTAATATATTTTCTTATTTTGCTTTCCAACAGTCAGCAACCAAATCTTGGCTCTTTACATAAGTTTTTTCCCTCAGGCTCCACTGAATCAGCTGTGAAAGGTTAACTTTACCCACAAACTATATGAAGTTTTCTGCTTTTTAGCTAACAGGAATCATGTTCTTAAGCTTTTATCAGGGATATGTATCAAGAATTTTTGAATTTATACTAGTCTTGTTTGGAATATCTTCATTGTATTTTTAAGTTAAGTGTTATTTAGAGCCTTTGCTAGAGAAACAAACAGTTTCATGATTAGATTATCAGCACACAGGAGCTTGGAACTAAATTAGTAGGGCAACAAACTGCTGTTGATGAAAATTTATGTACTGTCAGGGAATATATGTATATTTTATTTTATTTTTATTTTTTATTATATTTAATCTGTCTCCCGCATTAGCGAGGTAGCGCAAGGAAACAGACGAAGGAATGGCCCAACCCGCCCACCTACACATATATATACATAAACGCCCACACACACACACAAATATATATACCTATACATTTCAACGTTATTATGTTTTATTATACTTTGTTGCTGTCTCCTGTGTTAGCGAGGTAGTGCAAGGAAACAGACGAAAGAATGGCCCAACCCACCCACATACACATGTATATACATACACGTCCACACACGCATATATACATACCTATACATTTCAACGTATACATATATATACATACACACATGTATACATGCATATACGTACGTAATTCATAGTTGCTGCCTTTATTGATTCCCGTCGCCAACCCGCCACACATGAAATGACAACTCCCTCCTCCCGCATGCACGTGAGTTAGCTTTAGGAAAAGACAACAAAGGCCACATTCGTTCACACTGTCTCTAGCTGTCATGTATAATGCACCGAAACCGCAGCTACCTTTCCACATCCATGCCCCATAAAACTTTCCGTGGTTTACCCCAGACGCTTTACATGCCCTGGTTCAATCCATTGACAGCACGTTGACCCCGGTATACCACATTGTTCCAACTCACTCTATTCCTTGCATGCCTTTCACCCTCTTGCATGTTCAGGCCCCGATCGCTCATAATCTTTTTCACTCCATCTTTCCACCTCTAATTTGGTCTCCCACTTCTCCTCATTCCCTCCACCTCTGAAACATATATCCTCTTTGTCAGTCTTTCCTCACTCATTCTCTCCATGTGACCAAACCATTTCAAAACACCCTCTTGTGCTCTCTCAACATTTCAACATATACATACATATACATACACAGACAAATACATTTATGCACATAAACATATCCATACTTGCTGCCTTCATCCATTCCCATCACCACCCCACCACACACAAAATGGCACTCCCCTCCCTCCGTGCATGCGTGAGTTAGTGCTAGGAAAAGACAACAAAGGCCACATTTGTTCACACTCACTCTCTAGCTATCATGTGTAATGCACCAAAACCACAGCTCCCTTTCCACATCCAGGCCCCACAAAACTTTCCATGGTTTACCCCAGATGCTTCACATGCCTTGGTTCAATCTATTGACAGCATGTCGACCCCAGTATACCACATCGTTCCAATTCGCTCTATTCTTTGCACGCCTTTCACCCTCCTGTATGTTCAGGCCCCGATCACTCAAAATCTTTTTCATTCCATCCTTCCACCTCCAATTTGGTCTCCCACTTCTCATTCCCTCCACCTCTGTCACATGTATCCTCTTGATCAATCTTTCCTCACTCATTCTCTCCGTATGACCAAACCATTTCAATACACCCTCTTCTGCTCTCTCAGTCACATACTTTTTATTACCACACATCTCTCTTACCCTTTCATTACTTACTCGATCAAACCACCTCACACCACATATTGTCCTCAAACATCTCATTTCCAACACATCCACCCTCCTCTGCACAACCCTATCTATAGCCCATGCCTTGCAACCATATAACATTGTCAGAACCATTATTCCCTCAAATATACCCATTTTTGCTCTCTGAGATAATGTTCTCACCTTCCACACATTCTTCAACGTTTCCAGAACCTTTGGAAGCTATCCTGGTCTACTGAGCAGGATCATAGAATGATAATATTGTGTATATGTCTTTATGAGGTGAGTGCAGGACAGTCTAGAAGTAAGGGTTCTGTGACTTAAGTTTGGAAGTTGAATTTTGGGCAAGAAGGGTTTTCTCTGTTGACTTGGTATTTTTATTGTCGAGATGGATGGTGTATAGAGCACAGATGAGAAAGTGTAACTTGTAAGTGAAGCACATGAAAATTAATGATTAATCTCTTTCCAGTAATTTGGGTAGTACAATGCGGTCAGATCAAGTCTACCAACCCACCACCACCACACTCACCTATGACCGTAACAAACCATGGATGCCATCCTTTCTAGCACAAAACTCCTCAGGGAGCTTATGGTCACGTACTCTTATCCTGATCATCTCAGTCATGTTTGCAGTTATGGGACTGGTTAGTGTTTTTATTTTTTTGAATAGATAGGAAGTGGATGAATTATGACAAGCTCATGTTGGATTATTTGTATATGGGATAATTATACTTGTTGATTATTGCTGAAGATAATTTGTAAAAGTTAAGGTAATGAAACATGTTAATCACATTTTTGTGTGATACTGATTTTTTGAGATATGTTTCTTATTTTATGGCTCATAAACTTCACATACAATGTTTAGTACTTTATGACTTATTACACTTCAAAAATGATGCAAAGTTGTGACGACCAAATCTCGTGTTGTCATTATTTACTTGATACCAGATTTTTCAAGGCATATCTTTATCACAGCATCTTAAAGGACAACTGTCCTGGGTACAGATTGTTAATAAAGAATGAATTGTGCTCTTTAAAAGTTGGTAGAGTTTTCCCTTATCTGTTAGATCATCTTTTATATATTGCAAAAATCATTATTGAAGACAGGCCTCACTTCGCTGAATAGTAGTTTTGAAGAAAATATTACCTAAACTGTAACAAAAACTTCACATGTGGCTGCTATTTTTATATCCAGCTACAGGTACACCACTGGTTTTCTGGCACTCTTGGTTCCAAAGCCTTGTCTGCTTAACTGCTTTGCCAGACCAACCGTGGTCACGTAATGATAATTCATCAACACATCTCTTACCCACTAATTATACATCTCCCATGTGTCTAAAGTATACCATGGACTGCTAGAAATTTACATTAAACAAATATAAATGTTTAAGCATCCTAAAATGGTAAGTCTATTCTTAGATTGTTTGAATCCAATGGCATATCTAGGGTAGGGCAGGTGCCCTGGGCGCCACTTGAAGGGGCTGCCTTTGGTGTAATGGCGTCCTGGATTGAGACAATGATTTGGATCTTAAAGATTTAGATTTCGTGACCATGAAAACATATCTTTGACATTTGGAATCACATTGATATCATTATTAGTTCAATAGTTATTCACAAAAATTAGTATTTCTGTAATGGCATCCTGGATCCAGACAATGATTTGTATCACTCCCAAAATCTAATCAATTAGTCCTTGTGTCATTTCAGACTATCCCTGAAAATTTCATCAAAATTTGTTCATAACTTTTGTTGAAAGTTGCTTACAGACAAACAAACAAATGCCGGTAAAAACATAATCTCTTTGGCGGAGGTAATTAAAATAGAAAATATTGGTGTCATATGTTTGGACAGGGATGGAATTTCAGTGATTGCCATAGGCACTATTTCCCCTAGATACGCCTCTGTTTGAATCCTGTGGTGTCTTCTTCGTCTTCTGTTGTTAGTGTTTTCCTTGGTGTGCTCGCCAGAATAATGCAGTTTCATATGTATTATACACCTGCTCAGGACGGAGGTGCTCGTCAGCTACGAGTTTTGCACATTCGTCTACATACTTGGCAGCTCAATCCTGGTTTGCAGACCGCTTTTCTCCACACTCTTTATTCATGGAATCTCTATGGTTCTTCTTGAATCTTTGAAGCCATCCTTCTCTATAGCATGCTCATGTTGTAAATTAAGTTCTTTATGGAACAACTTAGCCTGGTCCATTATCATGCTGCCTGACAAGTCCACTCCATCACTCTGAAGCTGTCGAAACCATTCCATCATCACTTGATCGTGCTCAGTACTCTTACCATCTTTCATAGTTTTTCTAATCGTCATATGCTTCTTGGAATCGCTGTCTGCATAGAATTTCAATATTTTCTCCCTTTGCTTCTTTATATCATAAACAGTTGATGAACCAATACGGTAGATGTCACACAGCTTATGCACCGAAACACCATGGTCCATTTTTTTCAACAGTTCTACTTTATGGACTGGTGTTTACATTTGACACCACACTCATATGTCTTAGAAGCATAGCTAGGCTTGAATTTAAGCAAAATAAGCTACGAATCACACAACGACATCTGTGGCTGCCTAGTAAACTAGTCTGGTGGCTGCGGTAATTTCAAATTCCCTCATGTAATCTTATTCGGACTAAAGGAGGTGCAGAACCATCAGTTGTTGGAAAATTAGTGGTGTATCTGTACTACATAAGTGTTTATGTGACATTGTGTCATAATCCTTACATCTGCTTGTCTGTAGACATGTTCTTGTTTGCACAATGACTGTATACCTGATGGAAGCTTTCCCTACACCTAAGTACCTCGTATGGAGGAGATGAACTGATTAGGTTTTTTCCTATTTGGTTCGTCTTGTGAACTTGAGGTATTTTCTTGGATAATATAGAGGTAGAGCCATCTAACCCATCATCTTACTTGTGAGGAAACACTGGCTTGCTCACCCATCCCTCTTCACCTACCTATGGTAGTGGCAGCTTGCTTTTTTCAGACCTAGCTTTGGCTAGTCAGAGACTCCCATAGTAATTATCTCACCAACCAGGAAATGATCTTTATAACAAGTGGCTTGGAATTGTACCAGCCTCCTATTTGTCCTTTTTTTCTTTTTTTATATTTATTTTGCTTTGTCACTGTCTCCCGCGTTTGCGAGGTAGTTCAAGGAAACAGATGAAAGAAATGGCCCAGCCCACCCCCATACTCATGTATGTACATACACGTCCACACACGCAAATATACATACCTATACGTCTCAATGTACACATATATATACACACACAGACATGTACATATATACACATGTACATAATTCATATTGTCTGCCTTTATTTATTCCCATTGCCACCTCGCCACACATGGAATAACATCCCCCTCCCCCTCATGTGTGCGAGGTAGCGCTAGGAAAAGACAACAAAGGCCCCATTCGTTCACACTCAGTCTCTAGCTGTCATGTAATAATGCCCGAAACCACAGCTCCCTTTCCACATCCAGGCCCCACAGAACTTTCCATGGTTTACCCCAGACGCTTCACATGCCCTGATTCAATCCATTGACAGCACGTCGACCCCGGTATACCACATTGATCCAATTCACTCTATTCCTTGCCCGCCTTTCACCCTCCTGCATGTTCAGGCCCCGATCACTCAAAATCTTTTTCACTCCATCTTTCCACCTCCAATTTGGTCTCCCACTTCTCCTCGTTCCCTCCACCTCCGACATATATCCTCTTGTTCAGTCTTTCCTCACTCGTTCTCTCCATGTACCCAAACCATTTCAAAACACCCTCTTCTGCTCTCTCAACCACGCTCTTTTTATTTCCACACATCTCTCTTACCCTTACATTACTTACTCGATCAAACCACCTCACACCACATATTGTCCTCAAACATCTCATTTCCAGCACATCCACCCACCTGCACACAATTATATCCATAGCCCACGCCTCGCAACCATACATCATTGTTGGAACCACTATTCCTTCAAACATACCCATTTTTGCTTTCCGAGCTAACGTTCTCGACTTCCAAACATTCTTCAAGGCTCCCAGGACTTTTAGGATATACATATGCTTTGTATATGAAGAGAAACTTCACTAATTCAGTGTTCAGATTTAAGCAATTAGTTGTGTCTAGATGTTATGGAATTTATAGTTGAGTCAAACAGTGATTATGTTGTATGGTAGCTGTTCTGATGTATAAGAGAATGCACGGTGTACTTTGTGTAACGTCTCATCTCGCCATTCAGAGCTGTTGTCAGTTTTGTATCTTGTTTTTAAAGCCATATGCATACTGATCACTTAATTTTTCATCCCCTTTTTGACTTCTGGAGTGTTTTCCTTTTCATGCTTGATTTATGTCTTCACGTTTCTTAGGATGAATATATTGTGCATTGTATTGATGTGAACAGGTGATGATCATTGTTGGAGCCACATCTTATCAAGCCCTTGAGGAAGGATCAGTTAAGGAAGTCAACAGCACAGCATACATCATTATACTATGTCTGGGAGTATTGCTGGAACTTGCTGCCATCTTAGCCATTATCTTTTACATGAGGTAAGATTCCTTGAAATTTAATATTTCTTTTTACAGTATTAACATCTAAACATATACTAGAATGCAATAGTTTGCGCTCCTTTTTATTGTATTGGTTAATGATTGTTAAGATAAAGTTAGATGGATAATACTATGTTGTAATGGTTGAACCAAACCTCATAGACTTTATTTGAGCATTTGACAGTTTAAGATGAATGTAATGCATCTGATACCTTAAGCAGGAAACTAGAAATTGAAATTTAAGAAAATATAGAAATGTAAATAGTAATGAAATATTGAAGGGTATTTGAAAGTACAGTGTGATATACAGTATTTTATTGCATCTTTTGTGTGCATTAGGGTTGAAGGGTAGTGACTTATGAATGTGAAGTGTACATCTAAATTTATTTTCAGGGTAATTGCTTATATTTTGATCCTAACAGTGCAGTTTATTTTTCATTTTTAATGTTTTTTGGAAATGAGATTACAAGAGGGAAGGGTTTCCAGTTTCCTGATGCCAACCCTCTTAATTGCCTCATATGGCATACAGGACATTACGTAGTTAGATGTTGTTGGATGTTGTTTTCGGTACATTATACAGGACAGCTAGAGCTGGATGCCATCATTTATCTGTTCCTAATTGTGATTTCATTAAAGTGGGAGAGGCAGTTAAGTATAGAAAAAATATACTTGTTTGTTGATGAAATTCCTGAGAGTGAATTTTACATATTAGAGGAAGGAAGTATTTCAGGAGGAATTTACATTTGATTCAGTCCATTTTCTGAATTATGGAATCATCTTACAGACATATATTAACACATATATTTTTGCAGGGAAAAAATGCAGTTGAGTGGGAGACGTATAAAAGAAAGAGACAGGAGGTCAAGAGAAAGGTGCAAGAGGTGAAAAAAAGGGCAAATGAGAGTTGGGGTGAGAGAGTATCATTAAATTTTAGGGAGAATAAAAAGATGTTCTGGAAGGAGGTAAATAAAGTGCGTAAGACAAGGGAGCAAATGGGAACTTCAGTGAAGGGCGCAAATGGGGAGGTGATAACAAGTAGTGGTGATGTGAGAAGGAGATGGAGTGAGTATTTTGAAGGTTTGTTGAATGTGTTTGATGATAGAGTGGCAGATATAGGGTGTTTTGGTCGAGGTGGTGTGCAAGGTGAGAGGGTTAGGGAAAATGATTTGGTAAACAGAGAAGAGGTAGTAAAAGCTTTGCGGAAAATGAAAGCCGGCAAGGCAGCGGGTTTGGATGGTATTGCAGTGGAATTTATTAAAAAAGGGGGTGACTGTATTGTTGACTGGTTGGTAAGGTTATTTAATGTATGTATGACTCACGGTGAGGTGCCTGAGGATTGGCGGAATGCGTGCATAGTTCCATTGTACAAAGGCAAAGGGGATAAGAGTGAGTGCTCAAATTACAGAGGTATAAGTTTGTTGAGTATTCCTGGTAAATTATATGGGAGGGTATTGATTGAGAGGGTGAAGGCATGTACAGAGCATCAGATTGGGGAAGAGCAGTGTGGTTTCAGAAGTGGTAGAGGATGTGTGGATCAGGTGTTTGCTTTGAAGAATGTATGTGAGAAATACTTAGAAAAGCGAATGGATTTGTATGTAGCATTTATGGATCTGGAGAAGGCATATGATAGAGTTGATAGAGATGCTCTGTGGAAGGTATTAAGAATATATGGTGTGGGAGGCAAGTTGTTAGAAGCAGTGAAAAGTTGTTATCGAGGATGTAAGGCATGTGTACGTGTAGGAAGAGAGGAAAGTGATTGGTTCTCAGTGAATGTAGGTTTGCGGCAGGGGTGTGTGATGTCTCCATGGTTGTTTAACTTGTTTATGGATGGGTTGTTAGGGAGGTGAATGCAAGAGTTTTGGAAAGAGGGGCAAGTATGAAGTCTGTTGGGGATGAGAGAGCTTGGGAAATGAGTCAGTTGTTGTTCGCTGATGATACAGCGCTGGTGGCTGATTCATGTGAGAAACTGCAGAAGCTGGTGACTGAGTTTGGTAAAGTGTGTGAAAGAAGAAAGTTAAGAGTAAATGTGAATAAGAGCAAGGTTATTAGGTACAGTAGGGTTGAGGGTCAAGTCAATTGGGAGGTGAGTTTGAATGGAGAAAAACTGGAGGAAGTGAAGTGTTTTAGATATCTGGGAGTGGATCTGGCAGCGGATGGAACCATGGAAGCGGAAGTGGATCATAGGGTGGGGTAGGGGGCAAAAATTCTGGGAGCCTTGAAGAATGTGTGGAAGTCGAGAACATTATCTCGGAAAGCAAAAATGGGTATGTTTGAAGGAATAGTGGTTCCAACAATGTTGTATGGTTGCGAGGTGTGGGCTATGGATAGAGTTGTGCCCAGGAGGATGGATGTGCTGGAAATGAGATGTTTGAGGACAATGTGTGGTGTGAGGTGGTTTGATCGAGTAAGTAACGTAAGGGTAAGAGAGATGTGTGGAAATAAAAAGAGCGTGGTTGAGAGAGCAGAAGAGGGTGTTTTGAAATGGTTTGGGCACATGGAGAGAATTAGTGAGGAAAGATTGACCAAGAGGATATATGTGTTGGAGGTGGAGGGAACGAGGAGAAGAGGGAGACCAAATTGGAGGTGGAAAGATGGAGTGAAAAAGATTTTGTGTGATTGGGGCCTGAACATGCAGGAGGGTGAAAGGAGGGCAAGGAATAGAGTGAATTGGAGCGATGTGGTATACCAGGGTTGACGTGCTGTCAGTGGATTGAATCGGGGCATGTGAAGCGTCTGGGGTAAACCATGGAAAGCTGTGTAGGTATGTATATTTGCGTGTGTGGACGTATGTATATACATGTGTATGGGGGGTGGGTTGGGCCATTTCTTTCGTCTGTTTCCTTGCGCTACCTCGCAAACGCGGGAGACAGCGGCAAAAAAAAAAAAAAAAAAAAACTTTTGTTTTGTTATACATATTTTTACTTGATGGTGAATCAGTTGTAGTAGCAGATTCAGGCCCTATGGTTCCTTGTCTACTCATTCTTGCAAAGGGCTACCACACCTTCCTTTGTCTCCACCATGCCTTCCCATACTGGCCATCACACCCTGTCTTGCCATCACCACTTCCCCCCTGACTACCACACCCTACCTCACCATTACCATACCCACCCTCACCACCACCACCATCTTATATACATATATGAGTAGATCATGGTGAATGAATTTGAATATATGAAAGATTCAGTATCCAAGCAGAGAGAGATAAGTTAGAGGGAGGATTACATCTTATGAAGATTCTCTGCTGTCATATAACTACTTGAATTTATTTAAGCTTTTTGCAGTAAGCATGTCTTCAGTCATTAAATTCCATTCATCCACCACTCTCATGCTGTAAAAGGACTTTTTTTACATCTCCTTTAAGAAGTTTCTCACAATTTCATACTATTTCCTTCAGTAATTCCATTAGCAAACTGTTCACTTTCTATATCACTGATCTGTTTTGAAAACTTGAAGGCTGTGATGAGGCTTAAATGTGTTGTTTAGCTATGTTTAAATGGTTGGAGTTGTTTGAATAGTTTATGATACTTGTTTTTTAGTATTTTATACATAGCTAAAATAATTTGGGAGATGACTTTCTAGAAATGTCATGTCCTAAGGTTAAGATACAATGACGTATGCCATCTGGAGTTGCTGGGTACACACTTGGATTAAATGGCAGTGGTATGCAAAGATTTAAAGGTCTAGCATAGTGCCAAGCTTACATGTGCACTTGGTTTTGTTTTTAAATGGCTGGAATTTTTTGAATAGCTTATAGTACTTTTTTTTTAGTATTTCAAATATTGCAGAAATAATCTGCCATCTGAAGGAGATGATTAAGACACAAGGAGGTATGCCATCTGACCCTTACACTTTGTCAACTAGTATATTTGAGAGTACTCAGAAAAACATATGTGTGGAGAATTTGGGAGAGGGCATAGGTATAGTGGGGGGGGGACTAATATGTAGAATCATTCAAAATTTATTTTTTTGTTTCATACCTGATTGCTGCTATTCCTTGTACTTGTGAGATAGCGAGAGGAACAAACGAAGATAGGCCACATTTGAGCACATTCATTCTCTAGCTGTCCCTATCCACAACCAGGCCCCACAGACCTTCCAATGGTTTACCCTGATTACTTCAAGTGCCCTTGTTTAGTCAATTGACGGCACGTCATTCCAATTTACTGAATCCCTTGCACACCCTTCACCCTCCTGTGTGTTCAGGCCTCAATCACTAAAATTATTTTTCACTCCATACTTCCATCTCCAATTTAGTCTCCTCTTTTTATTCTCTCTACTTCTGACATACATATACTCTATTAACCTTTTGTCATTCTCTACATATCACCAAACCATTTCAGCACACCATCTTCAGCTTTCAATCTCATTCTTTTTATTACCATGCCTCTCTTTTACCTGTGTATTCAGGCCTCAATCACTGAAATTATTTTTCACTCCATACTTCCATCTCCAATTTAGTCTCCTCTTTTTGTTCCCTCTACTTCTGACATATACATCCTCTATTAACCTTTTGTCATTCTCTACATATCACCAAACCATTATAGCACACCATCTTCAGCTTTCAATCTCATTCTTTCTATTACCATGCCTCTCTTTTACCCTTATATTACTTATATGATCAAACCACAGCATATTACATACTGTTCTTAGTCATTTCATTTCCTGCACATCCATCCTCCACAGCACATCCTCATCTGTAGCCCATTTGCTCTCCCAGATATTGATTTTTTTCCTACACATTTTTCAATGCTTTTAGAATCATCATTCCTTTCACTAACCCTTTACTTACTATTGCCTCCTTAGTTCCATTTGCTACCATATCCATTCTTAGGTATCTAAAACACTGCTCTATCTCCAATTTTTCTCTATTCAAATTCACACCACAACTGTCATTTATTTAAAATGACTCTCAACTCTGCTGAACCTAATGAACTTGCTTTTATTCACATTTACTCTCAGCTTCCTCCTTTCACACACTTTTCCAAACTCAGTCACAAACTTTTGAAATTGTTCACTCAATTCTGCCACCAGTGCTGTATTATCAGGAAACAACAACTAACTCACTTTCTAGGCTCTCTCATCCCCTACAGACTGCATACTTGCTCCTCTCCCCAAGACTCTTTTATTTACCTCCTTTGCCATCACATTCTTAAACATATTAGATAGCCATGCTGACATCATACACCCCTGCCATAGACTGACCCTCGCCTGGAAGATGCTCAAAAGAGCAGCTTTGGCAGTAAAATGTTAGCTAAAATTTGATCATGTTGGAAGGGTGTGCTTGACTGTAGACAGTGGCTTTGCTATGATTACAGAAATGAAGGTGAAGTAAGATTCTAGAGGATGTTGATAATGAAGGATATAGTTTATAAGAGATGGGAAGAATATTCTAAAGAACTTGTTGGATATGGTCCTCCTCTTTGTTACCACCACTTCTCTCATCCTAATGCACACCACCTATTTTTGTGTGTTTTTGGTATGATTATTTTTTTCAAATAATGTTTAGTCAACATAGTATGATAACAAAACAGATATGGAAGAATTTTATTAGTTATTTTAGTATAGTGTGGAATTCATCTATATTGGTATAATGGAAGTTTATGGGGATATGTGGTTTGCATAATTTATCACTTTTGCATTGTTTATCCTTTTTTTTCTCTTCATGTTTAAAGGGGGATGTACGTGTTTTTTTGATACCATGGAAGCGGAAGTGAATCATAGGGTGGGGGAGGGGGCGAAAGTTCTGGGAGCATTGGAAAATGTGTGGAAGTCAAGAATGTTATCTTGGAAAACAAAAATGGGTATGTTTGAAGGAATAGTGGTTCCAACAATGTTATATGGTTGTGAGGTGTGGGCTATAGATAGAGTTGTGTGGAGGAGGGTGGATGTGCTGGAAATGAGATGTTTGAGGACAATGTGTGGTGTTAAGTGGTTTGATCGAGTAAGTAATGAAAGGGTAAGAGAGATGTTTGTTAATAAAAAGAGTGTGGTTGAGAGAGCAGAAGAGGGTGTTTTGAAATGGTTTGGTCATGTGGAGAGAATGAGTGAGGAAAGATTGACCAAGAGGATATATGTGTCAGAGGTAGAGGGAACAAGGAGAAGTGGGAGACCAAATTGGAGGTGGAAAGATGGAGTGAAAAAGATTTTGAGTGATCGGGGCCTGAACATGCAGGAGGGTGAAAGGCGTGCAAGGAATAGAGTGAATTGGAACGATGTGGTATACCAGGGTCGACGTGCTGTCAATGGATTGAACTAGGGCATGTGAAGCATCTGGGGTAAACCATGGAAAGTTGTGTGGGGCCTGGATGTGGAAAGGGAACTGTGGTTTCGGTGCCTTATACATGACAACTAGCGACTGAGCGTGAACGAATGTGGCCTTTGTTGTCTTTTCTTAGCGCTACCTCGCGCACATGAGGGGGGAGGGGGCTATCATTTTATGTGTGGCAGGGTGGCGACAGGAATGAATAAGTGCAGACAGTATGAATTATGTACATGTGTATACATGTATAAGTCTGTTTGTGTATATATATGTATACATGTATAAGTCTGTTTGTGTATATATATGTATACATTGAGATTTTCATTTTTATTTATATTTATTTTACTCTGTCACTCTCTACTGCATTAGTGAGGTAGCGCAAGGAAACAGACAAAAGAATGGCCCAACCCACTCACATACACATGTAAATACATACACGTCCACACACGCACATATACATACCTATACATTAAGACGTTGAGATGTATAGGTATGTATATGTGCGTGTGTGGACATGTATGTACATACATGTGTATGTGGGTGGGTTGAGCCATTCTTTCGTCTGTTTCCTTGTGCTACCTCGCTAACTTGGGAGACAGTGACAAAGTATAATAAACATATATATTAGATACTAATATTATAGAGATGATCTTTTCAGAAACATGGGTTACTACATTCCATGCTGTCCAGGCAAGATTGCTCGTATAAGGAAGCGCATTCATGAAAACCAAATGATGGTCAATGGACAGGTAAAGAGGAGTTATTTTGTAAAATGTTTATTTCTTAGTTGGCAAAATACAGTATGAGAAGAATCACAGAGTTAGTCTAGAAGTTGGGAAAGGAAGATATATGAGAACATTAATTGACTCAGAACAGGATTATTGAATGCCAAGCTGGTGAAGACCAAGATAGAATTTTGGTTTTGGTTGACCATATGTTTTCACCTTTTTATGAAGTAGGGAAGGTTTTAGATGTAAGTTAGAAATGGCATTTAGAATTTTGAAATTGCTTGGAGAAAGTAAATTGACTTGTCATAGAAGTAGGAAGTATAGGAACACATCCATACCAAGTGGAGTGATTGACTCTGTGAATGTACTGGAGGTATATGATGTTACTATCATTTTGTCCTTTCTTTCAAGAGAAGGACTACATCAGATAATGAGAATGGGTATGCAAGGGATATGGGTATACTTGTTCACTCAAATTGGAAGTTGATTTTACTGTGAGTTGATGAATGTTTTGTCGAGCCAGAAAATGAGTTCGATATAGTTACAGTAAGCTTTGATAAAGTTAGAATGAATAGCATAAAACTAATGTTCTTGTGTTAGAATAAATGGAATATTGCTCTTATAATGTTAGTTTGGATGGCGTAGAATAAAAATTCATAAAGGCTTGCTGTGGTTAAATATAAGACAGCATAAGAAGAGCAGTTTAACATTTATCTCTGCCCTAGCCATCCACCTTCATATAACCTCACTTAACCACAAGGCACTCCCCACTTTCCTTTTAATGGCCAGGACAGATTCTACTTTGGCATGGAGGTAATAGGGTGTACAAACTTGTGTGCTTGCATTGGGATTTGAAACATTGTGAATGGTTTATTCCTGATGAGGCAGATATCTTCTGTGAAACGTTGTGTATTGTAAAGTTTGAATGAAGAAAATTATCTGAATGAATGAAGTGTGGTTACCCCATTCTATAGTTCTTTATTATAATGCTTAATCGCTGTTTCTCATATCATTGAGGTAGCACCAGGAAGATGAAGAATGGCCTATCCACTCGTACACAAATATATATACATAACCGCCCATGCATGCATATATATATACATATCAACATATACACATACACATACTTATATACACATGTACATATTCATACTTGCTTGCCTTCATCCATTCCTGGTGCTACCCAGCCCCACAGGAAACAGCATCACAACCCCCAGCTTCAGAGAGGTAGCACCAGGAGAACAGACAAAAAATGCCACATTCATTCACACTGTCTCTAGCCGTCATGTGTAATGCACTGAAACAACAGCTTCCTGTTCACATCCAGGCCTCACAGACCTTTCCATGGTTTACCTCAGATGTTTCACATGCCCTGGTTCATTCCATTGACTGCACATTGACCCCGGTATACCACATTGTTCCAGTTCATTCTATTCCTTGCATGCCTCTCACACTCCTGTATGGTCCAGCCTCGATCGCTCAAAATCTTTTTCACTCAGTTCTTGCACCTCCAATTTGGTCTCCCACTTCTTGTTCCCTCCACCTCTGACACATATATCCTCTTGTTCAATCTTTCCTCTCATTCTCTCCATATGTCCAAACCATTTCAACACACCCTCTTCTGCTCTCTCAACCTTGCTCTTTTTTTTTTTATTTCTGCACATCTCTCTTACCCTTTCATTACTTAATCAAACCACCTCACACCACATAGTGTCCTCAAACATTTCATATCCAAAACATTTCATATCCAACACATCCACCCTCTGTACAACCTTATAGCCTGTGCCTCGCAACCATATAGCATTGTTGTAACTACTATTCCTTTGAATATACACATTTTTGCTCCTGAATCATTAGTTGTAGGAGTGTGTCGTAGAGTGTAAGGAAGTAAGTTCTAGATTTATACGGGGTAAAACTGAAAGTAGAAGGCGAGAGATGGGTGATTATAATTATTGCTTATGCACCTGGCCATGAGAAGAAAGATCATGAGAGGCAAGTGTTTTGTTTGGAGCAGCTGAGTGATTGTGGCAGCAGTTTTGATGCAAGAAACTGGATATTAGTTTAGGTGTGATTTTAATGTGTAGGTAAGTAATGTGGCAGTTGAGGGGCTCATGGGGTATTCGTTGTTAAGAATGGAAATCATGAAGAGATTGTTAGAGTTGTTTGCTGAAAAAAAGACTTGTGATTGGATATATTTGGTTTAAAAAGTGTGATATACGTAAGTATTTGTATGTGAGTTGGAGTGATGGTCAGTGGGCATTATTGAATTACATATTTATTGATAGGTGTGCAAAAGAGAATCTTTTGGATGTAGATGTGTTGAGAGGGGCAGCTGATGGGATGTGTGATCACTATCTCATAGAGGTGAGGGAGAATATTTGTAGAGGTTTTCAAAAAAGAGGAAACAGTGTTGAGGAGAAGAGAGTGGTGAGAGTAAGTGAGCGTGGAAAAGAGACTTGTGTATAGAAATACCTGAAGAGATTGAGTGAAGAATGGCAAAAGGTAAGAGTAAATGAAGCAAAGGGAGTGAATGAGGAATGGTAGGTATTCAGGGAAGCAGTTATGGCATGTGCAGGAGATGCTTGTGACATGCAAAAGGTGGGAGGTGGGCAGGTAAGAAAGGGTAGTGAGTTGTAGAATGAAGAAGTAAAGGTGTTAGTGAAAGAGGAAAAGAGTTATTTGGGCAGTACTTTTAGGGAAGGGGTGCAATGACTGGGTGATGTATAAGAAAGTGACAGGAAGTCAAGAGGGAGGTGCTGGGGTTGAAAAAGGGGGTGAGTGGGAGTTGGGGTGAGTGCATATCTGTAAGCTTTAGAGAGAATGAGATGTTTTGGAAGGAGGTTGATAATGTGTAAAAGACAAGAGAACAAGTGGGAACATTGGTGAAGGGGGTAAAACGGGATGTGATAACAGGCAGAGATGAAGTGAGAAGTATATGGAGTTAGTATTTTGACGGACTTTTCAATTTAGAATGACCATTCTTAGCCTAGGAAAGCATACTATTTACTGGATAGGCCTGTCTTCTATATGCAAAAAGATCCTAAACTTTTTGTTCATGTGATTAGATGCACATGATGTTGTTGAGACCAATAATTTTTGTGTGCATTAGCAATTGAATATCCCTAATTTAGGAAAATACATTATATATTTTGAAGGTTTGTTGAATGTGTTTGATGATAGAGTGGCAGATATATGTGGTTTTTTGGTCGAGGTGGTATACAAAGTGAGAAGGTCAGGGGAAATGGTTTGGTAAACAGAGGTGATGAAAGCTTTGGGAAAGATGAAAGCTGCCTAGGTGGCGGGTTTGGATGGTATTGCAGTGGAATTTATGAAAAAAGGGGTGGCTGTGTTGTTGATTGGTTGTTGAGGATATTCACTGTGTGTATGGTTCATGGTGAAGTGCCTGAAGATTGGCGGAATGCATGCATAGTGCCATTGTACAAAGGCAAAGGGAATAAAGGTGAATGTTCAAATTACAGAGGTATAAGTTTGTTGAGTATTCCTGGGAAATTATATGGGAGGGTATTGATTGAGAGGGTAAAGGCATGTATAGAGCATCAGATTGGGGAAGAGCAGTGTGGTTTCAGAAAAGGAAGAGAATGTGTGGATCAGGTGTTTGCTTTGAAGGATGTATGTGTGAAATAATTAGAAAAACAGATGGATTTGTATGTAGCATTTATGGATTTGGATAAGGCATATGATAGGGTTGATAGAGATGCTTTATGGAAGGTATTAAGAGTACATGGTGTGGAAGGTAAGTTGCTTGAAGCATTGAAAAGTTTTTACCAAGGATGTATGGCATGTGTACGAGTAGGAAGAGAGAAAAGTGATTGGTTCCCAGTGAATGTTGGTTTGCGGCAGGGGTGCGTGATGTCTCCATGGTTGTTTGATTTGTTTATGGATGGTGTGGTTAGGGAGGTAAATGCAAGAGTTTTGGAGAGAGGGGCAAGGATGCAGTCTGTTGTGGATGAGAGGACTTGGGAAGTGAGTCAGTTGTTGTTCGCTGATGGTATAGTGCTGGTGGCTGATTCATGTGAGAAACTGCAGAAGGTGGTGACTGAGTTTGGTAAAGTGTGTGAAAGAAGAAAGCTAAGAGTAAATGAATAAGAGCAAGGTTATCAGGTTCAGTAGGGTTGAGGGACAAGTTAATTGGGAGGCAAGTTTGATTGGAGAAAAATTGGAGGAAGTGAAGTGTTAAATATCTGGGAGTGGATTTGGCAGCGGATGGAACCAAGGAAGCGGAAATGAGTCACAGGGTGGGGGAGGGGGCAAAGGTTTTGGGAGTGTTGAAGAATGTGTGGAGGGCGAGAAAGTTATCTCGTAGAGCAAAAATGGGTATGTTTGAAGGAATGGTGGTTCCAACAGTGTTATATGGTTGTGAGGCATGGGCTATAGATAGGGATGTGCGGAAGAGGGTGGATGTGTTGGAAATGAAATGTTTGAGGACAGTATATGGTGTGAGGTGGTTTGATCGAGTAAGTAATGAAAGGTTAAGAGAGATGTGTGGTAATAAAAAGAGTGTGATTGAGAGAGCAGAAGAGGGTGTGTTGAAATGGTTTGATCACATGAAGAGAATGAGTGAGGAAAGATTGATGAAGAGGATATATGTGTCAGAGGTGGAGGGAATGAGGAAAAGCATGAGGCCAAATTGGAGGTGGAAGGATGGAATGAAAAAGATTTTTTTTTTTGAGCAGTTAGGGCCTGAACATACAGAAGGGTGAAAGGCGTGCAAGGAATAGAGTGAATTGGAACGATGTGGTATACCAGGGTGGACGTGCTGTCAATGGATTGAACCAGGGCATTTTAAGCGTCTGGGGTAAACCATGGAAAGTTTTGTAGGGCCTTGAGTGCGAACGAATATGGCCTTTTTTTTTTAATTTTCCTAGCACTACCTTGCATGCATGCTTGGGGGATGCTATTTCCTTTGTGCCGGAAGTGGCAACAGGAATGGATGAAGGCAAAGTATGAATATGTACATGTGTATATATGTGTATGTCTGTATATGTATATGTATGTATACGTTGAAATGTATAGGTATGAATTTGTGCGTGTGTGGGCGTTTATGTATATGCATTGTATGTGGCTGGGTTGGGCCATTCTTTCATCTGTTTTCTTGTGCTGCCTCGGTAAAATGGGAGACGGCGATTAAGTATAATAAATATGAAATACATTATGTATGATGTAGTTTGAGTGGTCGGGGTATGTTCGTGGGTGCTGTGGTGGCAGGTCTGAAGAGAAAGCATTTGTCCTTTTGGTATCATCACTCGTAGTTACTGAGGCCTTTAAGTAACTGCAGTGATTCAGTTTTAGTTTCAGTTGTCATTATGGTCTAGCTGAGGGCTGGGCTGTGACTCATCTTCATTGATAACCTCGTAAAGAAGCCTAAAGTAACTTTGATGGAGAGATCTTTACCTCTTCCTAATATGTATAAATTGTAATATGTATCCACAAAAGACAAATATTCAGAAAACTTAATTTGTGCCAATGCAAATACTGAAGAACCAAATGTATTAGTGTAATGAAAGTAGGAAAAAACAGAATGTGGAAAGGGAAAAACTCAGAAGAATAATCATGAATCTGGCATGCCATCTAGCATGCTGTTTCCTGTGTGGCGGGGTGGCGATGGGAATTGATGAAGGCAGTAAGCATGAATATGTACATGTCTATATATGTATATGTCTATATGTATACACATGTTGAAATTTATAGGTAAGTGTATGTGCATGTGTGGACGTTTATTTATAGGCACGTGTATGTGCATGGGTTGGGCCATTCTTTTGTCTGTTTCCTTGCGCTACCTCGCTAACGCGGGAGATGGCGATTAAGTATGATAAATGAAAAATGAATACATTATATATGATATGAGTGGTTGGGGCATGTGGTGGCAAGTCTGAAGAGAAAGCATTTGACCATCTAGTATCATCACTTGCAGTTACTGAGGCCTTTAAGTAACTGCAATGATTCAGTTTTTGTCTCAGTTGTCATCTCAGGCTAGCTGAGGGCCAGGCTGTGGCTCATCGTCATTGATAACTTCTTAAAAAAGCCTGAATTAACTTTTCCAGAGATCTCTGCATCTTCCCAATATGTATAAATTGTAATGTGTATTCACAAAAGACAAATATGTAGAAAACTTAATTATTGGGAGTGCAAATACTGAAGAACCAAATGTATTAGTGTAATGAAAATAAGAAAAAACAATGTAGAAATGGAAAACTCAGAAGAATAATCATGCATCAGGCAGTAATGGAAATTTCCTCTCCTACACAAGTTAACTTGACCCATCAGTAAGAAGGTAAAAAAGATCAATAAATAAACAGGATTAGTGGTGTTTCCAACAGTGTTATATGGTTGCGAGGCATGGGCCATAGATAGGGTTGTGCGGAGCAGGGTAGATGTGTTGGAAATGAAATGTTTGAGGACAATATGTGAGGTGGTTTGATCAAGTAAGTAATGAAAGGGTAAGAGAGGTGTGTGGTGATAAAAAGAGTGTGATTGAGAGAGCAGAAGAGGGTGTATTGAAATGGTTTGGTCACATGGAGAGAATGAGTGAGGAAAGATTGACACAGAGGATATATGTGTCAGAAGTGGCACGAACAAAGAGAAGTGGGAGACCAAATTGGAGGTGGAAGGATGGAATTTCATGTGTGGCGGGATGGCGACGGGAATGGATGAAGGCAGCTAGTATGAATATGTATATATGTATATGTCTGTGTATGTATATGTATATGTGGCGGGGTGGCAGTGGAATGGATGAAGGCAGCAAGTATGAATATGTATATATGTATATGTCTGTGTATGTATATGTTTGTATACGTTGAAATTTATTGGTATGTATATTTCATGTGTGGCGGGGTGGCGACGGGAATGGATGAAGGCAGCAAGTATGAATATGTATATGTCTGTGTATGTATATGTATATGTGGCAGAGTGGCGACGGGAATGTATGAAGGCAGCAAGTATGAATATGTACATATGTGTGGCGGCATGGTGACGGGAATGGATGAAGGCAGCATAGTATGAATATGTATATATGTATATGTCTGTGTACGTATATGTATATGTGGCGGAGTGGCGATGGGAGTGTATGAAGGCAGCAAGTATGAATATGTACATATTTATATGTCTGTGTATATGTTTGTATACTTTGAAATGTTAAGGTATGTATATTTCGTGTGGTGGGGTGGCGACAGGAATGGATGAAGGCAGTAAGTATGAATATGTACATATGTATATATGTATATGTCTGTGTATGTATATGTGGTGGGGTGATGATGGGAATGGATGAAGGCAGCAAGTATGAATATGTATATATGTATATGTCTGTGTATGTATATGTTGAAATGTATTGATATGTATATTTCATGTGTGGCAGGGTGGCAATGGGAATGGATGAAGGCAGCAAGTATGAATATGTATATTTTTTTTTTTTTCATACTATTCGCTATTTCCCGCGATAGCGAGGTAGCGTTAAGAACAGAGGACTGGGCCTTTGAGGGAATATCCTCACCTGGACCTCTTCTCTGTTCCTTCTTTTGGAAAAAAAAAAAAAAAAAAAAAAAAAAAAACGAGAGGGGAGGATTTCCAGACCCCCGCTCCCCTCCCTTTTAGTCGCCTTCTACGACACGCAGGGAATACGTGGGAAGTATTCTTTCTCCCCTATCCCCAGGGGATATATGTATATGTATATGTATATGTGGCAGGGTGGCGACAGGAATGGATGAAGGCAGCAAGTATGAATATGTGTATATGTATATGTGTGTGCATGTACATGTTTGTATACGTTGAAATGTATTGGTATGTATATGTGTGTGTGTGGGTGGGTTGGGCCATTCTTTCGTCTGTTTCCTTGCGCTACCTCGCTAATGTGGGAGACAGCGACAAAGTATGATAAAGATAATGAAAAAATAAGTGTTCATACTAATAGCCAAGGTTAAAGTGTGATGTATTTAGCCCTTTGCTTTATTGAAATCCTTCTGCATGCAGGGGCATTTTCATATCCACAGCAGGTTGCAGTGAATGGGTTAAATGCTTGCCCACCCTGCCAACAGAAACACCTTCATGCTATTTTCCAGACATTACAGATATCTTGAACACAGAAATATGAGAAAGTAACCTTTGTGCTCTTGAAAACATGATATTACATGGGAACTATCTTTATCTTGCCCTGTAACCAGAAGTTTCAGAAATTTTTCCTTTCGTAAATGCCTTCCCTCATTATCAAGATTTTCCAGTCATTTTAGGTCTCTTGTGCTCACAGTACTTGGCAAAAATACAAGAACTAAATCCAAAATGGCATAGAATTGAGGCCCAGTTTGCTCATGTGGCTCAGCGCTGTACTGTAGCATATTTGCATTGGCTGAGTGTACAGCAAGGAGGAGAGAAGAGGCTGTTTTGTATAAGGCACTGTCTGTAAGCCTTTGTAACCTGCGCTTTCACTTACAAATTTTCCCTTTCTTAAATGCTTTCTCACATTACTACGCTAACACCTGCATGCCGTTTTCCAGATATTATGGATCTCTTGCATACAGAAAAGTAGGCAGAAATACAAGAAATAAACTCACCATGCTGCTGAAAATACAGTTACATGTGAGTACTAGTTTCCTCTCGCCTTATCAACTGAATTTTCTCATCAAAACTGTTGCCTTTCCTCAGTGCTTTCCCACATTACCAATGCTAACACCTGCATGCCATTATGACTTTATGGGTCTCTTGTGTACACAGAAGTGGGCAAAAATACGAGAACCAGATCCACCATATTGGGTAAATATGGCAGACATGAAAGTACGCTAAGCTGGCAGCCTAAGGCCCTGATTAGCTTTATGTTGATCTCTGTACTCTCTTCCCATTGGTTGAGCTCACAGCTTGTTTTTAGTTGGGAATTTTGAATCACTTAACTTTTTCTTTTATCTTTAAGCAAGAGAGAGAGACTTAGGTTTCATTGTTTTAACAAAACTGTAGTAATTGTACCTACATAGTGTGATATCAGTCCTGTGGTTTTGTGGATTCCTTCTGTAGGAGAGGGCAGCTGGTTTTCAGTTTCCCTCTGATCTTCTGTTAAAATAAGTTTTTTGTCTTGTTGTTAGGTGTATTTGAAGGCTTTTCCTCAAATCCTCCTCCTTTATGTGTAACAGACCACAAAGAAGATTGTAGGTTTTTACAGTTGAAAAATTTTTTCTCTCCAAATTTGTCCCACAAAAAGTTTCACCTGATTTCTTCACCCTTCCTAGCCTTCCACTCCATTTTTAGAAAACCATTTCTCTTACCCTCTGTCGCTTCACTAGTATGACATTAGAAATTTGCAAAACATTTGAACTGTGTGTTTTGTAAGAGTTGGTCAGTAGTATTATCCTCTTGGTGGTTGCTGATTGGCTGAGAGTGAACATGTTGAACATGCTGTAGCAATGAATGCAACTGAGTTGTTCACAAAGGATGAGTCAGCCAGTATATTCCCAAGGAATGTATCTGAAGACTGCTTCAGAGAATTTTTTTTTCAGCTCTCAAAACTTTCGTTTTGTACCTAGTGGGGGGGGGATGTTTTGAGGGGAAAAAAATGCACTGGAAGGGTTAAGAGATGTTTGAGTGGAAACAGATTTAAGAAAAGATTATAGATTAGGTGTTAGGAAAGGTTGAGAAAGTAGGTGTGTATTATGGATGTTATTAAGGAATGTGCTGACATTTGCAAATATTTAGATATTTTGTACTTAATTTTTCGTGATTCTAAATTGTTAACAAGACATTTTTTACATGTATATCATTGTCATTTTAAGTTTAAACATAAGATGTGCAAGCTCTTAACATTCCTGATGCATAAATTTGCAGATGGTGAGCACAGGGGAACCTGTCTCAGCCCAGTACTGCCCCCCAGCACAGCCTACGGTTGGCAATACTCCTCCACCACCATACACTGATGTATCAGAGGAACAGCGGCTCATGGAAGAAAAAGCAGATATTGGGTAAGTTTGTATTGTTTTATTATGTTATCTTTATTGCAATCATGATATTATATTATCATTGTGGAGATCATCATTTCAAACTTGAGCTTTTTCTGCATATTCCGGGAAATTCCATCTGATTTTATTATTTATATTTGTTAATGGTATGTGAGACAGCATGGGCAACAAGATGCCCAAATCTGGGGTATCTTATTAATGACACCGTCATAGACCAAAGTCCACATCAAATCCAGGCCTTAATCGAAATACAAAGTTGGTTTGTGACAGAAGAAAGAAAAGAAGAGGAAAAGTAGTTAAGAATTTCAGAGGAAATGAAAAAACACATCCTAAGAAAGACCCAGATTATAGTAATTACAAAAGACATAAGGGGATAGACAGTTCCAGAACTTTGAGGTGCAGTGAAAGAGAAAATTATCACAGTGGCTCATCCTTGTGTTGGTAATGGCCATACAATAATTATATAACATAGTAGCAATCTGAGTATTACTTGGTCTAGCTAATATTGGGGGTACATGAGCAGCCAGCCCTTTGGGACAAAAATCAAAGTAATAACTATCTAAAGCATATGCCTCGCAACCATATAATATTGCTGAAACTACTATTCCTTCAAACATACCTATTTTTGCTTTCTGAGATAATGTTCTATCCTTTCACTTATTCTTCATTGCTTCCAAAACCTTTGCCCCTTCCCCCACCCAGTGACTCACTTTCGCTTCCGTGGTTCCATCCGCTGCTAAGTCCACTCCCAGATATCTAAAACACTTCACTTTCTCAAATTTTTCTTCATTCAAACTTACATCCCAATTAATTTGCCCATCAACTGTACTGAACCTAATGACATTGCTCTTATTCACATACACTCTCAACTTTCTCCTTTCATACACTTTTCCAAACTCAGTCACTAACCTCTGCAGTTTCTCACATGAATCAACCACTAGCACTGTATCATCGGTGAACAACAACTTACTTACTTCCCAAGCCCTCTCATCCACAGCAAACTGCATACTTGCTCCTCTCTCCAAGACATCACATACCCCTACCAGAAGCCAACATTCACTGTGAACGAATCACTCTCCTTTCTTCCTACTTGTACACATGCCTTACATCCTTGCTAAAAACTTTTCACTGCTTCTGGCAACTTACCTCCCACATCATATACTCTTAAAACCTTCCACAAAGTATCTCTATCAACCCTGTCATATGCCTTCTCCAGATCCATAAATGCTACATACAAATCTATCTCTTTTCTAAGTATTTCTCACATACATTCTTCAAAGCAGACATTTGGTCCACACATCCTCTACCACCTCTGAAACCACACTGCTCTTCCCCAGTCTGATGCTCTGTACATGCCTTTACCCTCTCAATCAATACCCCCCCATATAATTTCCCAGGAATACTCAACAAACTTATACCTTTGTAATTTGAACACTCACCTCTATCCCCTTTCCCTTTGTGCAATGGCACTATGCATGCATTCTGCCAATCATCAGGCACTTTACCATGATCTATACATATACTGAATATCCTTACCAACCAATCAACATAGTCACCCCCTCTTTTGATACATTCCACTACAATACCATCCAAACCTGCCACCTTGCTGGATTTCATGCCTCTGTAGTTTGAACACTCACCTTTATCCCATTTAGTTTTGTACAATGGCGCTATGCATGCATTCTGCCAATCCTCAGGCACTTCATCATGATCCATACATACATTGAATATCCTTGCCAGCCACTCAACTATGCATTCACTCCCTCTTTTAATAAATTCCACTGCAGTACCATCCCAACCTGCCACCTTTCCGGATTTCATCTTCTGCAAAGCTTTCACTACCTCTTCTCTGTTTACCAAACCATTCCCCTTACCTACTCACTTCACACACCACCCTGACCAAAACACCCTATTTCTGCTACTCTATCATCAAACACATCAACTAGTCTTCAAAAAACTCACTCCATCTCCTTCTCACTTCATCACTACCTGTTGTTACCTCCCCATTTATCGCCTTCACTGATGTTCCTATTTGTTCTCTTGTCTTGCACATGTTACTTACGTCCTTCCAAAACGTCTTTTTTTCTCCCAAAAATTTAATGATACTCTCACCCCATCTCTCATTTGCTCTCTTTTTCAACTCTTGCACCTTTCTCTTGACCTCCTGCCTCTTTCTTTTATGCATCTCCCAGTCATTTGCACGACTTCCCTGCAAAAATCGTCCAAACGCCTCTGTCTTCTCTTTCACTAACAATCTTACTTCTTCATCCCACCATTCGTTGCCATTTCTACTCTGCCTACCTCCCATCTTTCTCATGCATCTTTTGCACAAGCCATCACTGCTTCCCTGAATACATCCCATTCCTCCCTCTCCCCTTACATCATTTGCTCTCACTTTTTGCCATTCTGCTCTCAATCTCTCCTGGTACTTCCTCACACAAGTCTCCTTTCCAAGCTCACTAACTCTCACTGCTGTCTTCACCCTAACATTCTCTTATTTTCTGAAAACCTCTACAAATCTTCACCTTCACATCCAAAACATAGTGATCAGACATCCCTCTGCTGCCTCTCTCAACATATTAACATCCAAAAGTCTCTCTTTTACATGCCTATCAATCAAAACATAATCCAATAACGCCTTCTGACCATCTCTCCTACTCACATACGTATACTTATGTATATCTCTCTCTTTAAACCAGGTATTCCCAGTCATTAGTCCTTTTTTAGCACACAAATCCACAAGCTCTTCACCATTTCCTTTTACAATGCTGAACACCCCATGTACACCAATTATACCCTTAACTGCCTCATTACTCACCTTTGCATTCAAATCACCCATCATTATAACCCGGTCTTGTGCATCAAAGCTGCTAACACACTCACTCAGCTGCTCCCAAAACACTTGCCTCTCATGATCTTTCTTTTCACTACCAGGTGCATAGGCACCAATAATCACCCATCTCTCTCCATCCACTTTCAGTTTTATTTATTTGATATACTTAATCGCCATCTCCCGTGTTAGTGAGATAGCGCAAGAAAACAGACGAGGGATGACCCAACCAACCCACATACACATGTATATACATAAACGCCCACACATGCACATATACATACATATACATATCACTGTATACATACATATACATACACAGACATGTACTTATATAGACATATACATTTTCATACTTGCTGCCTTCCTCCAATCCCTTCACCACCCCGCCACACGTGAAGTAGCATCCCCCCATCCAGCGAGGTATTGCTGGGGAAAGACAAAAAAAGGCCCCCCTCCCCCACCCTGTGACTCACTTCTGCTTCCATGGATCCATCTGCTGTTAAGTCCACTCCCAGATATCTAAAACACTTCACTTCCTTCAGTTTTTCTCCATTGAAACTTACCTCCCATTTAACTTGTCCCTCAACCCTGCTGAACCTAATAACCTTGCTCTTATTCACATTTACTCTCAACTTTCTTCTTTCACACACTTTACTGAACTCAGTCACCAACTTCTGCAGTTTCTCACCTGAATCAGCGACCAGCACTCTATCATCAGCGAACAACAACTGACTCACTTCCCAAGCCCTCTCATCCACAACAGACTGCATACTTGCCTCTCACTCCAAAACTCTTGCATTCACCTCCCTAACCACCCCATCCATAAACAAATTAAACAACCATGGAGACATCATGCACCTGTCACAAACCAACATTCACTGGGAACTACCATGTTCCTCTCTTCCTAATCGTACACATGCCTTACATCGTTGGTAAAAACTTTTCACTGCTTCTAGCAACTTACTTCCCATGCCATAATCTCTTAAAATCTTCCACGAAGCATCTCTATCAACCCTATCATATGCCTTCTCCAAATCCATAAATGCTACATACAAATCCTTCCGTTTTTCCAAGTATTTCTCACATACATTCTTCAAAGCAGACTCCTTGTCCACACATCCTCTACCACTTTTGAAACCACACTGCTCTTCCCCAGTATGATGCTCTATACATACCTTTACACTCTCAATCAATACTTTTCCATATAATTTCCCTGGAATACTCAACAAACTTATGCCTCTCTAGTTTGAACACTCACATGTAATTATCCTCTTTGCCTTTGTACAGTGGCACTATGCATGTATTCCGCCAATCCTCAGGCACTTCACCATGATCCATACACGTTTAGTTTTCCCCATTTCAGTCTAGCTTACTTTCTTACACTCTTATCACTTATTCCCACAATTCTTGCTTCAGGAGGAGTGCTTCTCCTTCCTTTGCTCTTGTCCTCACACTAACCCCTGACTTTACTCCCAAGACATTCCCAAACTACTCTTCCCCTTTACCCTTGAGCTTTGTTTCACTCAGAGCCAAAACATCCATATACCTTTCCTCATACATACTACTTATCTCCTTTCTTCTCATCTTGGTTACATCCACATATGTATTACTGTGAATTAAGAGGTGAAGGCTTTTGTTTTGTTTTTTGTGTGACTGGCTTCAGTTATAGGAATCACTGTTGTATTGACAAATAATGTTTTAAGTGAAATGAGAAAGAGTTTGTGCATAGTGGGTCACGAGAGATGAGTTGGATGGATGTCATGGAAAATATGTGTCAATAGCTGGTATAGAGGAATTACAGATTTGCCAAGATCAAGGCATGTAAAGATTAAGTATTTGTTATTTTATTTTGTGGTAGTCAGCAGTATATCAGTAGTAGTCAGTAGTTTCACCTTCATTTTGTAATTTTCCCTTTGATACTTGAGGGATAAGTAGAGACCCTTTTAATGAAAATTCTTGTTATGAAGGGATAATATTTAGCAGTGATATGAAAGCAAATAATACAATGCACCTACAGTGAATTATATATATTGTAATGAATAGATCACAACAGGTTTATAATCCATCCATCTTTTCCTGTATGACCAACTCTCCTACAGTGACGACACAGAGCGCATCTTAGAAGAAGACCCACGAATTGTCCTGACTCCCCTCAAGCCCCATGAGGAATGTTAGAACTTTACCCAAGTACCTTGTCAGTAAACCCACCCTTATCACAGGTAATGTAGTTTGTAGTGCCATTAGTATTGATTTACAGCATAACATCATTGTTTTAGCTTCACAGAATGAACTTTCAGATGTTACTTTGTTTTCTCTGTTTTCATAAAGCAGAGATGATATTACTGAAGCTTCCTAGAAAATCTACTTGTGTTTACTTTTTTATATAGTTATGCACCCAGACTTGTGTCTCTGCTTTTCTATTCTTTTCTCCTATATTAGTGTATTAGTAAGAAATTTCAGATTGTATGGTAGTGAAAGTTTAGCATTAGCTCCTAGCACATGTTCTCTGCTATGTGAGCATGTTCACTCTGTTCTTCAACTTATATGTGCTTAGAACATGAGATTATTTTCTTTCTTTTTTTTTTTACAGCTCATTCTGGTCACTGAGTTGTTGGATAGAGGGGGGAGTGGTAGCTGTGCCTGGTTTCCTTGCTCCACTGGCCTCCACAGATACCTTGACCCCAAGCCTGCTTGCTGAGTCAGCTTGGGATATTGATATACAAGACGAAGGGAAGCATTGTGTTTAGTAACTCACATTCCGGATAATTGAAGACTTGATATCATAGCCAAAGGAAGTTAAGAGAGCTGCCAAGATAATGTAGTGTATTTAGATTATGGTTCATTTTGAAGTACTACAAGGTGGATTAATTATAACAATATCTTGTCAAATTGCATGTCTTAATGGCAATCTGTTTAACTTGAGAGTATTTTTGTTTAGAGTAGATGTTCTAATTATAACATAATATTCATGATATTCGATCCTTCCAGCCCTGACACTCAGACAGACAAAAAGCTTGCTTTCTTTGAGCTGATAGGAGCCCATTTAATGTATGATAGGTCTTTTTTGTGTGTGTGATAGTTTTTCTTTTTATATATTTCATCAATGGCAGTATTTTTGTAATCTTTACACAGATAGATAGATAAGATTAGCCTTGAGTTGAAAAAGAATGTTTTGGAAGTAGCACTTTTATGTTGAAAACTTTTTGTACTGCTATACAAAACGTGATGTAGTCAGAGATGTTCATTGCCAATTTTATGTTGCTGATGAAACCTCACAATGCCAGCCTTAACTGCTGGGAAGTTAAGGGTCTAGCCCACATATAATTTATTCTTGTGAAATATGATCCTTGCTAGGTGCATAATCGATGTGGTGATATGGTAGGAGAGACACCCCTTTTCAAGTTATAAAGATGATATATAGTTAATGATATCTTTTATTTATCTTCTAACTAAAAGCTAGATAGAACATGTCATAGTATGTGGAATTTGTTATTGGTATTATTAAGACCTACTTCTCAAAGTATGCTGATTGACATGGATAATTTGGCATTGAACTTCAGTAGTTATGCTGTAGTTATTTATACACAACCATGTATTTGTAGATTTGCAGTAGTAATTTATACATACAACTAACTATTCATACATATAAAAACTATATATATATATTGATATACTCTACAGTTCTGGATGTACAATTGGGAAGATATTGGGAACATTGGTCAACCGTCCATCGTAACTGTTGCCCTTCCAGTGTAGTGCTGGCTGCCATATTAGCATTATAGCAATAGCTAAAAATGTTATTGACAAGTACAGTAGTTCACTTTTCTATTGAAAAATTCTGAAATTTTTCTATTATTATATGCTGCTTCCCACATTTGACACCATGGCTGCACCTGCAGACCCATCTTCTGCTTGATGGTTTATTACCCATCACTTTGTCAGTTTAATGAAGCAGTTATCGTCTGACCACACTTTTGTATAAAATGCATTTTTGTCTGACATGATTGAGAGTTTCCTCAGGATGTGAAATGATCATAACATGTGAAAGTAATAAGTAGAAGTACAGAAATGGAAAAGAAATGGGATTGGGAAATGATGTTATAGAATTGTATGATGTTTAAAAATTGTGGCAAAGGGTTTTAGTGTTTTAAGTGTGAATGTGACTAAAGGAAGATGCCCTGGTTAGTAAGAGAATTCAGCATATTGCATACTGTTGCATTTGTAGTTTTTGCTTTTGAGAAACATATGGGTGTGCCAACATGAAAATTGACCTTTAGGGGATTGAAATGACAGCTGTTCTTGAATGGAATACATGGCAGGTAAGGCAAAGATTAGATAGTACAGACTGATTTAAAGTTTTAAGAATAAAATTTTTCTCCATCTATATATATATATATATATATATATATATATATATATATATGTATTTTTTTCATACTATTTGCCATTTCCCACATTAGTGAGATAGCGTTAGGGGGGCTGGAAATCCTCCCCTCTTGTTTTTTTTTTTAATTTTCCAAAAGAAGGAACAGAGAAGGGGGCCAGGTGAGGATGTTCCCTCAAAGGCCCAGTCCTCTGTTCTTAACGCTACCTCGCTATCGCGGGAAATGGCGAATAGTATAAAATATATATATATATATATATATATATATATATATATATATGTGTGTGTGTGTATATATGTATTTTTTTCATACTATTTGCCATTTCCCACATTAGTGAGATAGTGTTAAGAACAAAGGAATGAGCCTTTGAGGGAATAGCCTCACTTGGTCCCCTTCTTTGTTCCTTCTTTTGGAAAATTAAGAACGAGAGGGGAGGATTTCCAGCCCCCACTCCCTCCCCTTTTAGTCGCCTTCTACGACACACAGGGAATATGTGGGAAGTATTCTTTCTCCCGTCCACTGGGAATTATCATTATTATTATACTTTGTCGCTGTCTCCCGCGTTAGCGAGGTAGCACAAGGAAACATGAAAGAATAGCCCAACCCACCCACATACACTTGTATATACATACACATTCACACACGCACATATACATTTCAACGTATACACATATATACACAGACATATACATTTATACACACGTACGTGATTCATACTTGCTGCCTTTATTCATTCCCATCGCCACCCCGTCACACATGAAATGACAACCCCCTCCCCCCTCTGCATGCACACGAGGTAGCGCTAGGACACCTCGTTAACACGGGAAATGGTGAAAAGTTAAGAATAAACGTGAATAAGAGCAAGGTTATTAGGTACAGTATGGTTGAGGGTCAAGTCAATTGGGAGGTAAGTTTGAATGGAGAAAAACTGGAGGAAGTAAAGTGTTTTAGATATCTGGGAGTGGATCTGGCAGCGGATATAACCATGGAAGCGGAAGTGAATCATAGGGTGGGGGAGGGGGCGAAAATTCTGGGAGCCTTGAAGAATGTTTGGAAGTCAAGAACATTATCTCGGAAAGCAAAAATGGGTATGTTTGAAGGAATAGTGATTCCAAAAATGTTGTATGGTTGCGAGGCGTGGGCTATGGATAGAGTTGTGCGCAGGAGGGTGGATGTACTGGAAATGAGATTGAGGACAATATGTGGTGTGAGGTGGTTTGATCGAGTAAGTAACGTAAGGGTAAGAGAGATATGTGGAAATAAAAAGAGTATGGTTGAGAGAGCAGAAGAGTGTTTTGAAATGGTTTGATCACATGGAGAGAATGAGTGAGGAAAGATTGACAAAGAGGATATATGTGTCAGAGGTGGAGGGAACGAGGAGAAGTGGGAGACCAAATTAGAGGTGGAAAGATGGAGTGAAAAAGATTTTGAGTGATCGGGGCCTGAACATGCAGGAGGGTGAAAGGCGTGCAAGGAATAGAGTGAATTGGAACGATGTGGTATACCGGGGGCGACGTGCTGTCAATGGATTGAACCAGGGCATGTGAAGCGTTTGGGGTAAACCATGGAAAGTTCTGTGGGGCCTGGGTGTGGAAAGGGAGCTGTGGTTTCGGTGCATTATTACACGACAGCTAGAGACTAAGTGTGAACGAATGGGGCCTTTGTTGTCTTTTCCTAGCGCTAGCTCGCACACATGAGGGGGGGAGGGGGATGTTATTCCATGTGTGGCGAGGTGGCGATGGGAATAAATAAAGGCAGACAGTATTAATTATGTACATGTGTATATATTTATATGTCTGCGTGTGTATATATATGTGTACATTGAGATGTATAGGTATGTACATTTGCGTGTGTGGACGTATATGTATATACATGTGTATGGGGATGGGTTGGGCCATTTCTTTCATCTGTTTCCTTGCGCTACCTCGCTAACGCGGGAGACAGCGACAAAGCAAAATAAATAATAATAAAATAGATATATATATATATATATATGTTATCCCAGGGGATAGGGGAGAAAGAATACTTCCCATATATTCCCTGCGTGTCGTAGAAGGCAACTAAAAGGGGAGGGAGCGGGGGGCTGGAAATCCTCCCATCTTTTTTTTTTTTTTTTTTTTAATTTTCCAAAAGAAGGAACAGAGAAAGGGGCCAGGTGAGGATATTCCCTCAGAGCCCAGTCCTCTGTTCTTAACGCTACCTTGCTAATGCGGGAAATGGCGAATAGTTTGAAAGAATGAAAAAATATATATATATATGTGTGTGTGTGTGTGTGTGTGTGTGTGTCATTATAATTTTGAGAGTGCATAGCAGTCTTTAAAAAAGATTGCCAATTCTGTGGGTTTTATAGAATCTCATGGAATTATGTTTTGCTCAGTTTATTTAATTTTCTTTCCTACATTTTTCATTTTTTACATTGAAATTGTGTTACATTTAGATGTGCATTCTCAGGATTCATTTTTTCAGTAAAGATATTTTATATAATGTATAACTTTATGTTCACAAAGTAAGGGATGGTTTCTTAACTCCAATGTATTCTTCGTTAGGATTTTGACAGTAATGAATAACTGAATTTAAAATAGGATGTGATTTCTTGTCTTTAGATATAGGAAGAGCTTTGCAGTTAGTGTACTTGATTCAAACAACAGAAATGCATCTTTGTTTGCTTTAATTAACTTACTAGTCTATGTATGAGATGGGAGTAAAATATTATGCAAATTGATTTATAGTCCGAGAGAAATGATTATCATACTTCGTAATTATTTAAGGTTAAGTTACCAGGATTGTTGTAATGTTGGATAGCAACTATTAATTGGTTTTTGCTTACTTCATGATATACAGGTATCCAAATGTTGGAGGAAGACAAAAAATTAATATTTGTGATTGTAAATAGGTGCTCCTCAGGCAAACAGATTTGGGATAATGTTTGTATTTTGTTTAGGAGCAAGTGATGTGCATTATCAGTAATTGGGAGTGATAGCTAGATCCTGGGCGCTGAATCTGTGAAGCAAAAATGACCTGATCATTTTTAATAGGATCATGGCTTAAAGAGAATAATAATTTGCCTAATTTTATTATAAAGACAACATTAGAGTCCTAGCATGGTTTTTCCGCTCTCAGGCATTTAAACATAGCTTAATGCACCATTATTATGTTAATTTCTTGCAAATTGAAAACAAGAACTTGTATAGAGTGGATGATGCTTGAAGTTTTTAGCTTCTGTATAGTATAAAGGTCTGAATTATTTAAAGACAATATGCCATATTTACATTATGTTTGGTCAGATGAGCATTTGATTAAAAGCATTCTGATGTAGGAAATTTTGCTGTCATTCTGTTTCAAGAATGAAGGTCTTGGATTTTCCTTTGGTAGAAGTAAGGTCATTCCAAAGAAATGTATTTAAGATATGTGTAGAAGTTAATGTATACTGCAGTTCCTGCCATATTGAGACAGAACACCGAAACACATCTTAGATCATTTGAAATTTGTGTCAAACCCTTATCTCTGTCTCTACTGCACACATTCAATTTAGTATAGTAATTTTGGGCTACTTGGGTTTTCTCCTTGCTTGAGTTTATTGTGTAGACTTTTAGATAGAGCATTCCATATTTATGCTAAGTAAGCCAACAGTACAAGTGGACATTGCTTATTTTTGCTATCAAGATGTTACACTATTTCCTGGTGCACATACTTCATCATGACTTGATTTTGAGTGTGATGTACATTTCATTCACCACATAGTTTATGATAAATGTCAAAGTTGCTTCCTGTCGTTTGGCTTTTCTGTAGTGTCTGATTTGTCAGTTGCTTGTTTATTGTGGTCAGTTTTTGTATATGGCTTTTCTTAGCCAGACTCTTTTAGTTATAGTGCTTGGCTTTTCTGAAAATTTTGAAGTCAGTAATTTTTCTCCCTTAGGGAATATGTCTATTATATGTGATAAGAATTGATAGTCTTTGATATAGTTATGATTATTAAGCCATTTTCAATATCTTTTGTTTTGTTTTAGGCATATGAGCAATGGTGTTTGGTCAAAACACAATGGTGATGATGTAGGATGAAATATAGGTTCCTGTATTTCTGCTATGTTTTTCTTAAGGCTTAGTCATCTGTCCTTGATGCTATCTTGCTAATGTGGGAAATGGTGAATATGTATGAAAGAAAATATATATTTTTTTTCATGCGTATTTGCCGTTTCCCGTGTTAGCGAGGAAGCATTAAGAGCAGAGGACTGAGCCTCAGAGGAAAAATCCTCACTATTTATCTTTCCATCTTATCTATCTATATCCCTGATGCCTGTTCCAATTGGAACTCCCTCAAAGGGTTGGTCACAGCAACAGTCACCATAACAAGTTAACTCCAGTGCTGCTTTTTAGTCTTTAGTGCCACACCCTTAACAGGCCACTGGATGGTGGGTGACTCTAGGGCAGTGTTTGCTGAGGCTTCTACTTAATGTTCCTACTGGCTGCTTCAATCTAATGTTTCTATCAAGCGTCAAGAACAGAGGACTAAGCCTTCAAGGGAAAATCCTCACTTGGCCCCTTCTCTGTTTCTTCTTTTGGAAAAGTAAAAATTGGAGGGGAAGATTTCCAACCCCCTGCTCCCACCCCTTTTAACTGCCTCATATGACACAAAGAAGGCGATTTAAAGGTTTAGGAGCTGGACATCCTCTCCTACACTTCTTACTTTTCCAAGAGAAGGAACAGAAAAGGGGGCCAAGTGAGAATTTTCCCTCTTAAGGCTCAGTCCTCTGATATTGATGCTAGCTCACTAATGCAAACACCACCAAATGGTAACAGTTGTTTACCACTGGCGTCTTAGCTACGTCTCTTTCTTGTACATCAACTTATGCTTCTGTGTCTTCTATCTCATTCTTGTATCTCCACTGATGATGTCATCATTACACGAAAGTGGACTTGGGAACTCATCGTGCTTCTTTCCCTTGTGGTTATCAGCAAATATATATGTGTGTGTGTGTATGTGATTGGATGTGTCTTTCTTTGTCTCTTTCCTGGCACTACCTCGTTAATGCGGTAAACTGCGATCAAATATCATTGGCTAAACTTGTTTACTTAAATAATTGTCGCATTTAACATTCTCTCCTCAGGTTTCTGTAAGAAAGAGGAAGCACAGAATTATTTCCTTTTTTATTGAGTTTCCAATATCATTGATTCTCATTTGATACTATCACATTTGTGTTTGAGAGTGATATGATAATGTTTTTATCTTTGATATCAGCTTTATGCTTTTAAGAGAATGTATGAAGTTAGGTGCCTTAGCATGAAACTTGGTTGTCATTTGTGTTGGTCAATATGTTGTATTGTCACATATGAGCAGAACCTGTAGTATGTGTTGAGACTGGTAGCTGGGGAAGCAGGGGATTTTGCTGCAGATCTGAAATGATTTGTGTAGTTCATGTGACTGTTTCTTATTGTGGTTTGGAATACCTTGTTGAACCCCATTTACATTCTAGGGTATGTTGATCCTGCCAATTACTAGAAAGCCTTCATCTTTTTCATGTTATGTTTTCTGTTAACCATACAGGAATTGATTTTTGATATGGAGCTTATTTAAAAAGGGGTTGAATCTCAGGTTTGCATATTTGATTTAGGTATATGTGTAAGCATAACAGTATCAATTGAATTACTGTTAATACTTCAGATAGCCTAAGAAGGTTTGTATGTAAAGTTTGAAGATCACATGGAATAAATGATATACAATTTCCAGCACAAAGTGCTATTATTTCCAATAATTTATTTGTTAATTTGTTTGTCATTCAGATTTGCAAAAAACTTCAAGCATACCATAAGGAACTTGGGAATGATGTTGCTGTAGAATGAGCAGTATCTCTTCTTTATTAAACCAGCTCTGGCACAATTCCCTCATGCACATTGTAATATAGCTTATATCTTGTCTTTTGTCATTTTCAGTATCTCATCTTACAAGTCAACATATATGATGTTGCTTGTTAACTCTCCGTCCCTGTTTTTCTGCTTAACAAATGAAGCTGTTGCAAATATAAGTTATGGTATCAGATTTGCTCTTTCACCACACATAATTAATTTTATCACGTTGAGTTTGTCAATCTCCTCATTGTGTTTCATTTAACTTTAGAATGTTCTTGCCTTAACTTCATTGATTATACAGTTCTCCAGAATTGGAATTGTTAATGATTCATTACTATATAACACCGTAAGTGGATTAATTTTGTAATATAGGGTATTAGTAGTTAGGTCTGTAAGCATCATGATGATGGTTTGTGATATTACCTAATACAGCTATTGTCATATATAATATATTTTTTCTTATGGATGAGGGGAGTTGGGATTGAAGTGAGTTTGTGGCCACTGGGTAGAGTACTTTATGTGTTCATTGTTGTTTGTGTGTTTTCTCTGGAGAGAATCAGGAGGAAGTGGGGTGTTTTAGATACCTTGGAGTAAATATGGCAGTAAATGGAACCTTGGAAACTGAAGGAGTTTTGAGATGGGTGATGAGTCTAAGATCCTGGGTTCATTGAGGAATGTGTGGAAGGAGAGGTCATTGATAAGGGCAAAGATAGACATGTTTGATGGTCTAGTGGTCCCAATAATGTTGCATGGATGAGAGGTGTGTGCTCAAGATGAGAAAGTTGGATGAGGGTAAATGTGTTTGAAAGGAATTGTTTGAGGACAATGTGAGGTGTAGAGAGGTATGATCATGTAAGAAATGATAGGGTAAGAGAGAGATGTGGTATCAAGAAGAGTACAAATATGAGAGCTGAAGGAGAGGATGAGTGAGGAGAGTTTGACAAAGAGTGTTTATGTGTCAGAAACAAAGGGGACAAGGAGAGTGGGGACTGAATTTGAGATGGAAAAATGGGGTTGAAAAGGTTGTGAATGCTTGGGACCTTAACATACATGAGGGTACAAAGTGTGCATGGGATGGATTAAATTGGAGTGATGTAGTATTTAGCAGCATTGTGCAATCAGTAGCCTGAAACAGGGGAAGCCATGGAAAAGCCTGTGGGCCCTAGTTGTGTGGATAAGCATCTTTGGTTTCAGTGCATTGAATATGACAGCAAGAGAGTGGGTATGAGTTGATGAGGCCATTTCATCATTTGTTCCTTTTGCTATATTTCTGACGAGGGATAACATATTCTTTCTCCCCATCCCCAGGGATATAAATATATATATATGTCTGGATGATATCCCTGGGGATAGGTGAGAAAGAATACTTCCAATGTATTCCCTACATGTCATAAAAGGCGATTAAAAGGGGAAGGAGTGTGGGGCTGGAAATTCTCCCCTCCAGAATGGTCTTGTAAAGAGAGAAGAGGTAGTGAAAGCTTTGCAGAAGATGAAATCTGGCAAGGTGACGGGTTTGGATGGTATTGCAGAGGAATTTATTAAAAGATGGGGTGACTGTGTTGTTGATTTGTTGGTAAGGATATTCAGTATATGTATAGATCATGGAGAAGTGCCAGAGGATTGGCAGAATGCATGCATAGTGCCATTGTACAAAGGCAATGGGGATGAAGGTGAGTGTTTAAATTACAGAGTCATAAGTTTGTTGAGTATTCCCGGGAAATGATATGGGAGGTTATTGATTGAGATGGTAAAGGCGTGTACAGAGCATCAGACTGGGGAAGAGCAGTGTGGTTTCAGAAGTGGAAGAGGATGTGTGAATCAGGTGTCTGCTTTGAAGAATGTATGTGAGAGATACTTAGAAAACCATATAGATTTGTATGTAGCATTTATGGATCTGGAGAAGGTATATGATAGGGTTGATAGAGATGCTTTGTGGAAGGTTTTAAGAGTATATGGTGTGGAAGACAATTTGCTAGAGGCAGTGAAAAGTTTTTACCAGGGATATAAGGCATGTGTATGAGTAGGGAAGAGAGGAAAGTGATTTGTTCCCATTGAGAGTCGATTTGTGGCAGGGGTACGTGATGTCTCCATGGTTGTTTAATTTGTTTATGGATGGGGTAGTTAGGGAGATGAATGCAAGAGTTTTGGAGAGAGGGGTAAGTATGCAGTCTGTTGTGGATGAGGAAGTGAGTCAGTTGTTCGCTGATGATACAGAGCTAGTGGCTGATTCAGGTGAGAAACTGCAGAAGTTGGTGACTGAGTGTAGTAGTGTGCGAAAGAAGAAAGTTGAGAGTAAATGTGAATAAGAGCAAGATTATTAGGTTCAGTAGGGTTGAGGGACAAGTTGATTGGGAGGTAAGTTTGAATGGAGAAGGACTGGAGGAAGTGAAGTGTTTTAGATATCTGGGAGTGGACTTAGCATTGGATGGAACTGTGGAAGCCGAAGTGATTGTCTTGGACAATCACATGTTTACCAAATGGCATCCTAGCTACATCTCTTCATTGTATATCAGCTGACTTGTATTTCTTTCTTGTACCTCCCTTGATGATGTTTTTATTACACGAAAGTGCACTTGGGAACTTATTGTGTTTCATTTTCCGTGTGGACTCATAGGAATATATATTTAAATATATTGGAAAGGATCACAATTTTGCGTGTGTTCAAGTATGTTCCTATAAGTCCATGGGGAAAATGAAACATGATAAGTTCCAAAGTGCACTTTCGTGTAATAATCACATCGTCAAGAGAGATACAAGAAACACAAGTCAGTTGATGTACAATGAAGAGATGTAGCTAGAATGCCATTTGGTAAACATGTGATTTTCCAAGACAGACAACAAGCGTATCATAGACTTATGTGGACAAGAAGGTGAATTGTTTACAAATTTTATCAACAATAAAGTTATCCAATTAAGTTAGCAAAGAAATTATTTTATAGAGTTGAGCCCAAACCTCCCATTTACACCAAGAATCTGTTAGCTCTCCCTTTTGATAATAATTTTACCTTCCCATGTTGCTGAAATCCTTTAATGTAAATGTTGCCTTCAGCAACAATAATACTATAAAGAATATCTTAATCAGAAACTCAACAGAAAATTCTCCCGGGTGCATTTATAAAGTGCCGTTTAGAAATTGTGATAAGTTTTATGTTGGACAGACTGGTAAGGATCTTTCTGTTACACTTAAGCAACATAAATGTAGTATAAGAACAGGACAAAAATCAAATTCCTTGTTTAAACACGTTAAAAACTATGATCATTGTATTGACTGGAGTGATGCCATGTCGGTTATTAACTCTAACTCCAGTACCACGAGAAATATCATTGAATCTTCTATTATTGAATACACGAATTATAATCAGAATATTATTGAAGGTCTTTATTACACATGACAGCTAGAGACTGAGTGTGAACGATTGTGGCTTTTGTTGTCTTTTCCTAGCACTATCTTGTGTACACGTGGGAGGAGGGGGTGCCATTTTATGTGTGGTGGTGGGAATGGATAAAGGCAGCATGAATATTTTTTTTTTTTTTTTGTGCCGCTGTCTCCTGCGTTTGCGAGGTAGCGCAAGGAAAGAGACGAAAGAAATGGCCCAACCCACCCCCATACACATGTATATACATACGTCCACACACGCAAATATACATACCTACACAGCTTTCCATGGTTTACCCCAGACGCTTCACATGCCCTGATTCAATCCACTGACAGCACGTCAACCCCGGTATACCACATCGATCCAATTCACTCTATTCCTTGCCCTCCTTTCACCCTCCTGCATGTTCAGGCCCCGATCACACAAAATCTTTTTCACTCCATCTTTCCACCTCCAATTTGGTCTCCCACTTCTCCTCGTTCCCTCCACCTCCGACACATATATCCTCTTGGTCAATCTTTCCTCACTCATTCTCTCCATGTGCCCAAACCATTTCAAAACACCCTCTTCTGCTCTCTCAACCATGCTCTTTTTATTTCCACACATCTCTCTTACCCTTATGTTACTTACTCGATCAAACCACCTCACACCACACATTGTCCTCAAACATCTCATTTCAAGCACATCCATCCTCCTGCGCACAACTCTATCCATAGCCCACGCCTCGCAACCATACAACATTGTTGGAACCACTATTCCTTCAAACATACCCATTTTTGCTTTCCAAGATGATGTTCTCGACTTCCACACATTCTTCAAGGCTCCCAGAATTTTCGCCCCCTCCCCCACCCTATGATCCACTTCTGCTTCCATCCGATGCCAGATCCACTCCCAGATATCTAAAACACTTTACTTCCTCCAGTTTTTCTCCATTCAAACTTACCTCCCAATTGACTTGACCCTCAACCCTACTGTACCTAATAACCTTGCTCTTATTTACATTTACTCTTAACTTTCTTCTTTCACACACTTTACCAAACTCAGTCACCAGCTTCTGCAGTTTCTCACATGAATCAGCCACCAGCGCTGTATCATCAGCGAACAACAACTGACTCACTTCCCAAGCTCTCTCATCCCCAACAGACTTCATACTTGACCCTCTTTCCAAAACTCTTGCATTCACCTCCCTAACAACCCCATCCATAAACAAATTAAACAACCATGGAGACATCACACACCCCTGCCGCAAACCTACATTCACTGAGAACCAATCACTTTCCTCTCTTCCTACACGTACACATGCCTTACATCCTCGATAAAAACTTTTCACTGCTTCTAACAACTTGCCTCCTACACCATATATTCTTAATACCTTCCACAGAGCATCTCTATCAACTCTATCATATGCCTTCTCCAGATCCATAAATGCTACATACAAATCCATTCGCTTTTCTAAGTATTTCTCACATACATTCTTCAAAGCAAACACCTGTACATCTGTATATATGTATATGTCTGTGTGTGTATATGTATATATATGTTGAAATGTATAGGTATGTGTATGGGCGTTTATGTATATACATGTGTATGTGGATGGGTTGGACCATTCTTTCGTCTGTTTCCTTGCGCTACCTCACTGGCGTGGGAGACTGCGTCAAAGTATAATAAGTAAATAGATAGAATATTTATTATACTTTATTGCTGTTTCCTGCATCAGCAAGGTAGAGCCAGGAAATGGGCGCAGATGTACAGAACTGGGTAGATATATTGGAAATTGAATGACTGAGGACAGTATGTAGTGTGGTAAAGGGTAATCAAATAAGAAATGATTAGGTAAGAGAAAGGTGTGGTAGATAGAGGGGTATGTATGAGAGAGGTGAGAAGGGTATTCTGAAATAGCTTGTATGTATGGAGAGAATAACTAAGAGGGTTTATGTGTTGGAAGTGGAGGGAGCAAGCAAATGGGGGAAACTAAGGAGGAGGTGGAAGTATGTAGTGAAAGATGCTTGGAGACATCAGGTAATGAATATTCAAAGAGGTGTGAGGTGTGCTTGGTATAAGTGCAAATTGAAGTGATGTAGTATACAGGGGTTGACTTACCATCATTGGGCAGAACCACGATTTATGACAGAGTCAGGGGAGACTGTGGAACAGACTATGGGACCTTATTTTTGATGGGGGGCTCTAGTTTTAGTGCATTATGTATAACAGCTAGAGAGTGGATGTAAACAAACAAGGCCAATTTTCATTTGTTTCTAGCTCCACCTTCTTGACACGGAAAATGGTGAACAAGGTTGAAAAAATGTGTAAGATTATATTCATTTTGTTATATCCTGCTAGAACAAGGTAACATCAGGAACAGGCGAGCAATGGACTCACTAGTTCGCTCCCACTCTCAAGCTGTCTCAAACAAAGAGATTGGAGCTTCCTTTGTGCAATCAAGTTTTACAAACTATTTTTTTACGTGATTGATTCACTTGCCTGGTTTGGCCCATTGACAGCATGTCTTGACTTGTACACCTTATTGCTTCAATTCATTTTACCTCATGCTCTCTGCTATAACCTTCATAGCCTCAACAGACACTGGCCTCTCATGCTCCATAATGCACCCAGGACTAGCCTCCCCTCTCCTACTGTATGGCTCACATGATATTCATGAAGCTTTAGGACCTTCTTCATGGGATGCGCCATATCTTTCTTATAAAAGCATTACCTTATTACATTTATTAATGATGTATAGTTGAAAGAAAAAAAGTTATTTCAAGATACTGATTTGATTTTATGCTGCTCTATTTGTAAATGTTTTTCCTGTTGTAGTTAGTTAATAGAAGTAACTTCTACCTTGGCAGCCACTTAGCTTGTTATATTATTTAAGAGTGAATTCATAACATTAGCATCCTCTTGAATAGATAATTGAATCCAGTTTTCAACTGCATTGGGAATTTACTTGTATTTTTGTATTTTTGATGTCTGATCTTGTGGTCATTAAAACAGTACATCGATATGATGTGAGCATTATGTAGCTTAGTGTGTGTTTGAATGAATTGATTGTTGTGCATTGATAACACAGTTGATAGTGTCACATATAATGTGGGTTTTAACTGGAAGATTGTGCCTTGTATTGCCATTGTTCATGATCTGAACTTAAGTAGTAAGCAAAATATATGAAGGAATTGTTAACAATTTATAAACTGAAAATCAAACATTTATTTGTACCATAGCTTGTTGAAAATTTTTTTATCTTCATTACATACTGCACATTTTGGTGTTCAGGATTGTTTAGTTTTGATTATACAAAGTTTATTAGAGTATATGTAATGTTTAATCATTCTTTTTTTATCATTTTCACCCTACATGTGTTTAGAAACGTCATTTTGTTTTTTGATCATATTGGTCAGTTTTACGTGCTCTATTGAAACAGTATGCTTCATTTTCCTTTTTTTTTTTTTTCAAAATGTCCAAAACAGTAGTCATCTTGTTATTTTAGCAATAGTATTACAGAAGTACTTAATATTTACTTATTTTTTCTTTTTTTATCAGGAAAGTAGCATCTCTATAATTTTAAGAAGTGATACTTGGCTTAGAATTGTGTTTCAGTGTATGGAAATATATTTCTTTACATGAATTCTTTTTGCTTTTGTTTGCTACCCAGGAGATGTTGCCTGTAGCAGAATGGGAATATGAAGGTTTGGAACTGAAGAAGTCATAAGTATTGGTAGTATTTTTAAGACATGATATATATGTTTTAAGTTCATGTTTGTTATTTCAGACTAAAGTCTTTACCATTACCTTCTTCAGCAGTAAATCCCTATGTTTAGAAGAGGGATCCCCATGTTTAATTTTCTTCATATATGCTTTTGGTCTGTTTTCTTTTGGCATACTATTTTTTCTGTTCTCTGATTTATAAGGAATTGGCCATTCTAAAGTTATTGTAATGTATGTCATGAAAAAGTTATTTGTGTTAATGTTAAATGAAACATTTTATCGCTTCATTTTTGTATCTTAAGATTGAACCATTTTTCTGATGAATAGAGTATAGATTGAGATGATTGTTGAAGTTGGATAGGTAAGTGATTCAGTATAAAGTATAACATCTTTGTTAAAGTATGTATGTGACCTAGTCGTCAATAATCAAGGGATAGGTGTCAGGCCGTAGGCTGCAACCATTTCATTATCATATTCACACACAAAGCTTTTTGGCTTGCTTTCAATTTAATATTTCAAACTAATCCACAGGCAAGGAGTAAATTCATTACAAGGTTTTACTCTGTAATCATAATCTTGTAATTTTTGTTTGACCAATAGAACTTGTAATTGTACTTGGGATCTTACTTTAGAGTAAACAGGAAGATTGATGTGCTATTATTGTCTTATATTTTTTCTAACTGCAGTAAGTTAAGTGGTTAACAACTATACAGCATCACTTACAGATTACAGTACTATTATGTAATTCAGAAGTAGGCATTAACAGACTCTGCTTGCATTTGCTAAAGCTGTGAGTGAAAAGTCACCTTCACCGAGGTTGTACTATCATTTGATGAAAAGAATTGCAGTCTCGTAAAGGAACTTCTTTCCAAAGAGTCCATCATTTCCTAATTGTAGTGCAGCTATAAAGCTGCAGAAGCCCCCTAAAAGGGGACATGATTTTATAATTAAGAAATTAATTAAGAAATATGATAAAGTACTCTTCCTGTTCAAACACTGTTAACAGTCACGTCCATTAAGCTTGTCCAAATACTCTATCTGTAGTGATGTATGCTATTTAAGAGTGAATTCAGTTTCACTAATGTTGCTAGATCTCTATTTTGGGATGATTGTGACAACTTTGGCAAGTTATTTATTGAATGTAACTTCTTTTGATGATATTTATGTTTAACAGACTTACCATGACATAATATTGTGCAATTGCAACTTTCTGTTAGAGGAAATACATAATGTGAAATAAACTGATCCTCATTTGATATTAATTTGTACAAGTTCCTTATGATACCCGAGCCTGTGAATGCAGATTGAATTATTTGAAAAAGTACGTATACACATACAGTACTTAAGTTTAGATCTAAACTATACTATCATTGAAGTTTGAAGTAAGAAAACTGATATGAAGTTTTAATTGAATTTTTACAAAGTATTGGAGATCCCTTTTTTTCAATTGAGTTATAGATGCTTTTTCTTATCTTCAGCATTTTGATGTAAGTATGGTGTAGATAGTTCTGGGAGACAATTAACCCAGTTTTTGCAGAGTGGTATTAGAGGTGCATGTCTTTAATTAGGAAAAAATGGATCTATCAAGCATGAAGTAATCATTATAAGGAAATTTGTATGAGAGTGGTTCATTTCCTTAAAAGTTATCATTTATGAATCGAGTCATTAAGCAGTGGCATTGAATCAGCTTCTCAGCCACTGATTACATTGTCATTTAAACATGCCAGTTGAAATGAAGCTGATATCCAAACTTAGGGATAGCACAGTATGATTTTTTTTAATTAAACTTGCAAATGCTTCATGAGAACTTTTATTGACCTTAACATTGTGTAAGGTGTGTATTTGTGTATATGTATGTGTGCAAGATTGGGGAGAGTACCTATGATGAGGTTTTACCAGTAGGCAGGGCTAGGACACAGTGCTCACCTTATGATTTTTTTTTTATGTTGAAGGCTCCAGTCACAGACAAAAGTCCACATCAAAGCCGGGCCCTAATCGAATTATAGAGAGAACTATGGAACAGAAAAAGAATAGACAAGGGAAAGTATTTAAGAATTTTTAAGTACGGGAAAGAGCTGTCTTGAAATGTGCCAGGTCATAGGTATTGGGAAAGACATGAGAAGGTAGAGAGTTCCAAAGCTTCAACATGTAGAGAAAGAAGCAGGTATCAAAATGGCCCACCCTTGAGTTGCCGATGGCCACACAATAATCATGTGACACAGCAGCTTGCCAAGTACTGTGTGGTCTAGCTTGGGGTGGGACACAAGCAGTCAGCTCTTAGGAGCAAAAACCAAAGTAATGCCTATAGAAGAAGGAAAGTGAACCAACTTTGTGGTCAATGGCAAGGGAGTCAAGTGTGGAAGTAAACGTGGGACAGTTCATGAGTTAGATTGCTTTCGACTTGACTCTGTCAAGTAAGAATATAGAGCTAGAACCACTCCAACTGTGAGAGCAGTACGAATCAATTCCTTGTATAAACAGAGCAACTGTTAAGAAAAGTTTCGACATCTAAACAGGACATGCAGTTTCTTAGAAACAGAGCTTGTAGATTTATGTGCTGAAAAAGGACTGGTGATTGGGAATACCTGGTTTAAAAAGCGAGATATACATAAGTATACGTATGTAAGTAGGAGAGATGGCTAGAGAGCGTTATTGGATTACGTGTTAATTGACAGGCGCGCGAAAGAGAGACTTTTGGATGTTAATGTGCTGAGAGGTGCAACTGGAGGGATGTCTGACCATTATCTTGTGGAGGATAAGGTGAAGATTTGTATGGGTTTTCAGAAAAGAAGAGTGAATGTTGGGGTGAAGAGGGTGGTGAGAGTAAGTGAGCTTGGGAAGGAGACTTGTGTGAGGAAGTACCAGGAGAGACTGAGTACAGAATGGAAAAAGGTGAGAACAATGGAAGTAAGGGGAGTGGGGGAGGAATGGGGTGTATTTAGGGAATCAGTGGTGGATTGCGCAAAAGATGCTTGTGGCATGAGAAGAGTGGGAGGTGGGTTGATTAGAAAGGGTAGTGAGTGGTGGGATGAAGAAGTAAGAGTATTAGTGAAAGAGAAGAGAGAGGCATTTGGACGATTTTTGCAGGGAAAAAATGCAATTGAATGGGAGATGTATAAAGGAAAGAGACAGGAGGTCAAGAGAAAGGTGCAAGAGGTGAAAAAGAGGGCAAATGAGAGTTGGGGTGAGAGAGTATCATTAAATTTTAGGGAGAATAAAAAGATGTTTTGGAAGGAGGTAAATAAAGTGCGTAAGACAAGGGAGCAAATGGGAACTTCAGTGAAGGGCGCAAATGGGGAGGTGATAACAAGTAGTGGTGATGTGAGAAGGAGATGGAGTGAGTATTTTGAAGGTTTGTTAAATGTGTTTGATGATAGAGTGGGAGATATAGGGTGTTTTGGTCGAGGTTGTGTGCAAAGTGAGAGGGTTAGGGAAAATGATTTGGTAAACAGAGAAGAGGTAGTAAAAGCTTTGCGGAAGATGAAAGCCGGCAAGGCAGCAGGTTTGGATGGTATTGCAGTGGAATTTATTAAAAAAGGGGGTGACTGTATTATTGACTGGTTGGTAAGGTTATTTAATGTAGGTATGACTCATGGTGAGGTGCCTGAGGATTGGCGGAATGCGTGCATAGTGCCATTGTACAAAGGCAAAGGGGATAAGAGTGAGTGCTCAAATTACAGAGGTATAAGTTTGTTGAGTATTCCTGGTAAATTATATGGGAGGGTATTGATTGAGAGGGTGAAGGCATGTACAGAGCATCAGATTGGGGAAGAGCAGTGTGGTTTCAGAAGTGGTAGAGGATGTGTGGATCAGGTGTTTGCTTTGAAGAATGTATGTGAGAAATACTTAGAAAAGCAAATGGAATTGTATGTAGCATTTATGGATCTGGAGAAGGCATATGATAGAGTTGATAGAGATGCTCTGTGGAAGGTATTAAGAATATATGGTGTGGGAGGCAAGTTGTTAGAAGCAGTGAAAAGTTTTTATCGAGGATGTAAGGCATGTGTACGTGTAGGAAGAGAGGAAAGTGATTGGTTCTCAGTGAATGTAGGTTTGCGGCAGAGGTGTGTGATGTCTCCATGGTTGTTTAATTTGTTTATGGATGGGGTTGTTAGGGAGGTGAATGCAAGAGTTTTGGAAAGAGGGGCAAGTATGAAGTCTGTTGTGGTTGAGAGAGCTTGGGAAGTGAGTCAGTTGTTGTTCACTGATGATACAGCACTGGTGGCTGATTCATGTGAGAAACTGCAGAAGCTGGTGACTGAGTTTGGTAAAGTGTGCGAAAGAAGAAAGTTAAGAGTAAATGTGAATAAGAGCAAGGTTATTAGGTACAGTAGGGTTGAGGGTCAAGTCAATTGGGAGGTAAGTTTGAATGGAGAAAAACTGGAGGAAGTAAAGTGTTTTAGATATCTGGGAGTGGATCTGGCAGCGGATGGAACCATGGAAGTGGAAGTGGATCATAGGGTGGGGGAGGGGGCGAAAATCCTGGGAGCCTTGAAGAATGTGTGGAAGTCGAGAACATTATCTCGGAAAGCAAAAATGGGTATGTTTGAAGGAATAGTGGTTCCAACAATGTTGTATGGTTGTGAGGCATGGGCTATGGATAGAGTTGTGTGCAGGAGGATGGATGTGCTGGAAATGAGATGTTTGAGGACAATGTGTGGTGTGAGGTGGTTTGATCGAGTAAGTAACGTAAGGGTAAGAGAGATGTGTGGAAATAAAAAGAGCATGGTTGAGAGAGCAGAAGAGGGTGTTTTGAAATGGTTTGGGAACATGGAGAGAATGAGTGAGGAAAGATTGACCAAGAGGATATATGTGTCGGAGGTGGAGGGAACGAGGAGAAGTGGGAGACCAAACTGGAGGTGGAAAGATGGAGTGAAAAAGATTTTGTTTGATCGGGGCCTGAACATGCCCTGGTTCAATCCACTGACAGCACGTCGACCCCAGTATACCACATCGTTTCAATTCACTCTATTCCTAGCATGCCTTTCACCCTCCTGCATATTTAGGCCCCAATCACTCAAAATCTTTTTCACTTCATCTTTCCACCTCCAATTTGGTCTCCCACTTCTCCTTGTCCCTCCACCTCTGACACACATATACTCTTTGTCAATCTTTTCTCACTCATTCTCACCAAGTGACCAAACCATTTCAAAACACCCTCTTCTCTCTCAACCACACTCTTTTTCTTACCACACATCTCTCTTACCCTTTCATCACTTACTTGATCAAACCACCTCACACCACATATTGTCCTCAAACATCTCATTTCCAGCACATCCACCCTCCTCCACACAACTTTATCCATAGCCCACGCCTCGCAACCATATAACATTGTTGGAGCCACTACTCCTTCAAACAAACCCATCTTTGCGTTCCAAGATAACGTTCTCAACTTCCACACATTTTCCAATGCTCCCAGAACTTTTGCCCCCTCCCCCACCCTATGATTCACTTTCACTTCCATGGTTCCATCTGCTGCAAATCCACTCCCAGATATCCAAAACACTTCACTTCCTCCAGTTTTTCTCCATTCAAACTTACCTCCCATTTGACTTGTCCCTCAACCCTACTGTACCTAATAACCTTGCTCTTATTCACATTTACTCTCAGCTTTCTTCTTTCACGCACTTTACCAAACTCAGTCACCAGCTTCTTCAGTTTCTCACGTGAATCAGCCCCCAGCGCTGTATCATCGGCGAACAACTGACTCACTTCCTAAGCTCTCTCATTCACAACAGACTGCATACTTGCCACTCTCTCCAAAACTCTTGCATTCACCTTCCTAACAGCCCCATCCATAAACAAATTAAACAACCATGGAGACATCACGCATCACTGCCGCAAACCAACATTCACAGAGAACCAATCACTTTCCTCTCTTCCTACACGTACACATGCCTTACATCCTTGATAAAAACTTTTCACTGCTTCTGACAACTTCCCTCCCACACCATATATTCTTAATACCTTCCACAGAGCAACTCTATCATATTCCTTCTCCAGATCCATAAATGCTACATACAAATCCATTTGCTTTCTAAGTATTTCTTACATACATTCTTCAAAGTAAACACCTGATCCACATATCCTCTACCACTTTTGAAACCACACTGCTCTTCCCCAATCTGATGCTCTGTACATGCCTTCACCCTCTCAATCAATACCCTCCCATATAATTTCCCATGAATGCTCAACAAACTTATGCCTCTGTAATTTGAGCACTCACTCTTATCCCCTTTGCCTTTGTACAATGGCACTATGCATGCATTCCGCCAATTCTCAGGCACCTCACCATGAGTCATACATACATTAAATAACCTTACCAACCAGTCAACAATACAGTCTCCCCTTTTTTAATAGATTCCACTGCAATACCATCCAAACCTGCTGCCTTGACGGCTTTCATCTTCCGCAAAGCTTTTACTACCTCTTCTCTGTTTACCAAATCATTCTCCCTAACCCTCTCACTTTGCACACCACCTCGACCAAAACACCCTATATCTACCATTCTATCATCAAACACATTCAACAAATCTTCAAAATACTCACTCCATCTCCTCACATCACCCCTACTTGCTATCACCTCCCCATTTGCCTCCACTTATTTTTCCATTTGCTCCCTTGTCTTACGCACTTTATTTACCTCCTTCCAGAACATCTTTTTACTCTCCCTAAAATTTAATAATACTCTCTCACCCCTACTCTCATTTGCCTTTTTTTTCACCTCTTGCACCTTTCTCTCGCAGATGGTAAGCTTATACTGAAATGCTGATGTGTGCATATTTGGTAAAACTACATTTAACCAAAGGTTGTCTTTTTTTTCAATTGTCATTGCAACTTCTAGTTTTCCCATAAATTTCAAGAGGTCATTATTACCATCCACCTTATAAGACTTGACAATTGATTTCGTCTCTCGAAGTTAAAATTGCATTTCTTTTTTTTTGTATTTACCAAACTTGAGAATAACATCAGTGCGAGAAATTAACAATATTGCATTAGATAAGATACTCCATCATCCTGTTTAAAATCAGGAATGAGAATATCATGATCGGAATGCCACAAAGTTACTCATCACAAATTGGCCAGATTAGCGTGAGGATATCCCGTCAGTGCCAAGGGGAAAATATTCAAAACATTTACCTCATACACAAGACAACTCGAGTGTCGCCAATTAAGACGAAACACAGGAGAATAATGATAACTAGGTTGTGTTATGGATGTAATGGATGCTTCCTCTACGGCCCTCGATGTGGCCTCATGCTCCCTGTTGGCTCCATTTCAGTGCCGATGATCATATGCTCTTCTTACAAGGATTATGCAGCTTTCATCTGTCCTTCCGTGCGATCTTCGGTCTGGGAATCCTGAAGTGGCGTCTTGATGTCATTGCATGACGCGCTTTCAGACCTAAAGTCACCCACTGCATGAATTACACCTGCTTCCACGTTTAGGATGTATGTATAATACTCATACTTTTCTGTTAATTCCCTTTCAGATACAGAATATGTTTTGTGTTCTCCGTCCTTTGTTTGTTGCCTCAAACTTTTATCTTTAAATCGGTTCGCTTTTAGCTTGAGGGGACAAAGTGCTGGCTGAGAGGTTTTTCACCAATAAAACAAAGGTTTCCACACTGCTTGCTGTAGGTCTTATATATCTGTTTTGTACGGTTCTCGTCACATTAACACCGTAGTTAGAGAGGCACAAAGAGAACTAAATGGAGAGGGTTCAGTGGAGGGCAACCAAATATGGTATACCAGAATTAAGGGTGCTAAGTTACAGTAGCAAGTTACAGGCCATGAATATATTCACCATGTAACAGAAAAGAGTAATTGGGTGACCTGATCACAACTTTGAAGATTGGAAGCCGTTATTGATAATGTCAAAATTGAACAGTTCTTCGAAAGATACAAAGAGAGATGACCCAGTGGATATACCATGGATTTACGTAATAAACTAGTTAGAAAAGATTTGGAGCAGCACGTGTACTGTGCTCAAATTACATTTAAAATTTAAAAAAAGTTGTAGAACTATAGAGAAGGTTCAAGAGATGGGGGCCCCTTAAGTGTAAGACACCCCCCACCCCTCCTGTTCTTGTAGCCTACCCACAACTAGTTACAAGAATTCCCTCCACTAGACATGATCAACAATGATTCCCACAACCACCTCACCAGACACTCTTGAGTCTACCTTTAAACATTTCAGTCTCGGTATCTTTCTATGTCCTCCGCAGTCTGACGTTTATTTCATTGAATCTTCAGCATTACTACTGCTGTACGTCCTCAAGTTGCATACGTGGTATTTGGTCAGGCCTTTTACAGAACGCTTCATTCAAGTCTACAATTCATTCGTCTTTGATCTTCACGTCTTTCACATTATTTCCTTATTCATACTATCCATACTACATGTTCTCGAAAGTATAACTATAGTACATAGATGTGTAGATGTTGGTGATGTATAAAGACGATGATGATGGTCTGTAGACGTTGGTGATGTGTACACAGACATGTCGGTGACGCTGGTCTGTAGGTGTTGGTGGTGTGTACACAGACATGTCGGTGACGCTGGTCTGTAGGTGTTGGTGGTGTGTACACAGACATGTCGATGACGCTGGTCTGTAGGTGTTGGTGGTGTGTACACAGACATGTCGGTGACGCTGGTCTGTAGGTGTTGGTGGTGTGTACACAGACATGTCGATGACGCTGGTCTGTAGGTGTTGGTGATGTGTACACAGACATGTCGGTGACGCTGGTCTGTAGGTGTTGGTGGTGTGTACACAGACATGTCGGTGACGCTGGTCTGTAGGTGTTGGTGGTGTGTACACAGACATGTTGATGACGCTGGTCTGTAGGTGTTGGTGATGTGTACACAGACATGTCGGTGACGCTGGTCTGTAGGTGTTGGTGGTGTGTACACAGACATGTCGGTGACGCTGGTCTGTAGGAGTTGGTGGTGTGTACACAGACATGTCGATGACGCTGGTCTGTAGGTGTTGGTGGTGTGTACACAGACATGTCGATGACGTTGGTCTGTAGGTGTTGGTGGTGTGTACACAGACATGTCGATGACGCTGGTCTGTAGGTGTTGGTGGTGTGTACACAGACATGTCGTGACGCAGGTCTGTGGATGGAGGTATTTCAGATAAGTCTTGCTTTCACAGTGACATACCTGAAAGCGTATACGAATAATTCATCTATATATATGATTCCAATGATAGTAAAAGTCTTAATCCTGTTAATTTTCATTGGTTTGTAAGAATATACTGGATAAAGATCTTCCCTAGACAGCTTTTACGGAGGTGGTTTGTCTTAAGGAAAATTCGAAAAACATAAAACATAATATTTTATAGGTTTATTTTTTCATGAACAACTCTCAACATACAACCTTCTCGAGACTGATTCAAATGAAGTAATTCATATAACTCATAAGAATAATATCCGGAGTATATAGATTGAAAACTTTGTCCAAATGCCCATAAAATAAAGCAACTGACACTATGGCCGGCTATCTGGGTCTCAGCGATGGTTTTCGGTTTGTTGACACCATAACAAACATCAATACAGAATCTATAATCGATTAATAATTCTGCATGACAATTGTTATTCTTTAAGGCATACCTGTCTCTATTATATGAATCTTACTACTCTGATTATATCCCCCACAGATTATTTATTTCTAATATGGAATATTTCGTCTTTTATTTTGAAACCCCAGAAAATCCGAACCATGTTTGTTGGAACATCGAGATTCTTGAGTCGGTGTCGCCCATCAGCTCCTGAAGGATGAACGGTTGAAGGTCCTGCAGCAGCCACCGCAAGCTCACAGAGGAAACGAAGAGAGAGATGGAGGGAAGGGAGGGGAAGCTCCAGCTCCCTTCCCCGTGGACGTGTGTGGAAGTGACTTAGACGTACTGGATGTTGCCGGTGGGGCAGACCTTACCGGAGGGTCCGCTCACGCAACCACTCGCGTCCACACCGTACTGGGTGGGCACGACGGGAGCAGCCTGCCGGTAAACACACGCCTGTAAGTAATGCTTGTACCTCTCCTGACGTGGGTGGTACACTATGTCATGGGTGGTGTGGAGTGAGTGGTACACTACTGTCATGGGTAGTGTGGAGTGGGTGGCACACTACCGCCATAAGTAGTGTGGAGTGGGTGGCACACTACCGCCATAGGTAGTGTGGAGTGGGTGGCACACTACCGCCATACGTAGTGTGGAGTGGGTGGCACACTACCGCCATAGGTAGTGTGGAGTGGGTGGCACACTACCGCCATAAGTAGTGTGGAGTGGGTGGCACACTACCGCCATAGGTAGTGTGGAGTGGGTGGCACACTACCGCCATAAGTAGTGTGGAGTGGGTGGCACACTACCGCCATAGGTAGTGTGGACTGGGTGGTACACTACCGCCATAGGTAGTATGGAGTGGGTGGCACACTACCGCCATAAGTAGTGTGGAGTGGGTGGCACACTACCGCCATAGGTAGTGTGGAGTGGGTGGTACACTATCGCTATGAACCGTCGTAATGGTCAGTCGGTCGTCAACTTGTACATTCTCGTAGGGACAGTATCATTATTTATCATTATTTCTGATTAGGTTTACAACTTTCTCCTGGACGTGTGAGGTCATGAACCAACCACTATGCCGCTTCACATGCCCTAGATGCGGTCCACTGACAGCATGTCGCTCCCACTATACCACAGTGTTCCATTGCACTCTGTCTCGAGCACACCTTTCACTCTTTTGCATTTTCAGACCCCCAACCGCTTAAAACAATTGTCTCATCCTCCCATCTACAATTTGACCTCCCCTATCTCCTTGTTCCAAACACTTCTGACATATACATCCTGTCAATCTCTTATACTTTCCATATGTCTAGATCCTTTCAGTAAACCATTTTCATGTCTTTCAACCACACTCTTCTTATTACCACACCTCTCACTTCCCCTGTTATTACCTTACTCGATCAAACCTCCTCAACATATATCGTCCTCAAACATTTCATTCCCACCACATCCACCCTCCTCCGTCCCCCCCCCTCCCCATCTATAGCCAGTGCATCACATCCTTACCACATAGTTGGGACTACTCTATATTCAAACATACCCATTTTCGCCCTCCCAGGCAACGATCTCCCGTACTACACATTCCTCAATGCTTCCAGAACCTTGCCACTTCACTTATCTAATGACTCACTTCTTCCATGTTCCCATTCGCCGCCGTTATTACTCCAAGGTACCTAAAACTACTTCAATTTTTCCCATTCAGGCTCACACCCCAGCTGATCTGTCCCTCTGCTGTTCTAAACACATGTTTTTAATCACATCTGCTCACAACTTTCTCCTTTCACACACACACACACACACACACACACACACACACACACACTGTATCACTGAGAATACAGACACACTCTGTATCACCTGAGAATACAGTCTCGTAAAAGAACTCACTCCAAGGGAATCTACATCTCCCTTCTCCTTGAAGAAGCGAGCCTTGGGTTGTAGGCTTTTACAAGGAGTTCCTGGGCAACATCAGGACGCGTATGAATTCGTCCTATGGTAATAATAATAATGATAATAATAATGATAATAATAATAATAATAATAATAATAATAATAATAATAATAATAATAATAATTATGATAACTCAGAGGAGGAAAGATGTTCATTTGACTAACCTGGTAGGTGACGGGAAGTGGGGCGGTAGCTGTGCTTGCGAGTTTGACACGGTTGATGGCTGCAAGGTGTTCGTGGGCCGCGTTACCGAGGAACGCCCAGGCCGGCTGGTTGAACTGGACGGGACCCGACGGTCCAACGATGCCGGATGGCCCGATGGAGCCCGATGGACCGACGAGACCAACGAAAGGGAAGGCAGCGCAGGTTGCCGCTAGGCAAAACAACACCTACGGGTAGGAGGAGAGGTGAGGTACCATTACTACTTCGTAAAGCCACATACTCGCCATATTACTACTGCCAGTATTAACCCCGAGAAATCACATCCACTAACAACATTCTTACCTCCACTACATAACATCACCTGGTCTCATCACATTTGTCAGTGTATATATATATATATATATATATATATATATATATATATATATATATATATATATATATATATATATATATAGCTGTGCTTTCGGTGCATTATACGTGGCAGCTAGAGACTGAGTGTGAACGAATGTGGCCTTTGTTGTCTTTTCGTTGCGCTACCTCGCGCACATGCGCGGGGAGGGGGTGGTCATTTCATGTGGGGCGGGTAGGAAGAGAGGAAAGTGATTGGTTCTCAGTGAATGTAGGTTTGCGGCAGGGGTGTGTGATGTCTACATGGTTGTTTAATTTGTTTATGGATGGGGTTGTTAGGGAGGTGAATGCAAGAGTTTTGGAAAGAGGGGCAAGTATTAAGTCTCTTGTGGATGAGAGAGCTTGGGAAGTGAGTCAGTTGTTGTTCGCTGATATATATATATATATATATATATATATATATATATATATATATATATATATATATATATATATATATATATATATAAAGATACAAGCATTCTAGCTCGCAACGACTATATTTGATATTCTCCATTAGTATTAGAAATATTTTGATTGTGATCAAGAGATAACCTTTACTTTACTTATATATATATAGAATCAAAGCTCTGCTATCAGACACTGGAATGGGATCATGAAAATAATTCAGACATACAATTATAGCTGTAAAAGTGGAGGCTTGTCTTGTTAGGAACCCAGATATATCCCATATAAATAATTTCATGCCAATTTTTTTTTTAGTTGAGACGAATTTGAGGAATTTGGGAAACAGATCTGAGACACTGTGTTCGATATTTTCGCCGTTGATGGAACATTCAGTTTAGAGATACCGTAAAATATTTTACAGAGTTTTGCATTATTTCGGAGACAAAGTTTATTTTTTCTGAGCACACCTAGAAGGCGCCGAAACTACCGTACTGTGAGATCGCTGCAACGAAGGTTGGGGTTACTAATGGGTTGGCTTCAGTCTCGGATGTTGCCAGTGACCCAGTTATCCAAGATGGAGATATTGTTGTCATGGGTTATGAATGAATATGACCGTTAAAGAGGGTCTTAAAGGTTTGTTTGGTAATCCTACCTATCGACTCGGAAGAAGTATGCGCAAACCCTTTGGATTGAAGTATATGTTTTCCATTAGTATATAACGAAAGGAAAAAAAAAAAAAAGAAAAAGAATCAAACGTTTAACAGAGATAAGGTATTCCTGCAACTCACCAGAATCTTCATGTTGAATGTATAAAGGTTGGTTGAGAAGTCGATGCAACATACGAGTCTCGGCGGTTTATATAGCTCTAGTTGCGTGACGTCACATACCGTTAGCCAATGAGAACACGCCCTGGTTTTTCACAGGCTCCAGGAGCAAGATGGCGGAAATGAGGCATCATGAAGGAAAGTCGGTCGTAGTGAGTATTCAGGACGTTTTTTTTTTTTGTCATCCTTATCATGCCGGCAGCGATTATCGATTAATGTCGTGATAGTGACCCATACCGATCCCATTGGCTGGGGTCTGAGTGAAAGACGGACCAATGATGATGACACGATTGGTGTCTTAACCCTATTGAAATTTCGAGTATAGTGACGAAGATATATGTACGTGCGGCAGTTCGTGTTCGCCTGACGTGTAATCTCTCTCCTGACGACGAAAACGGGCAAAGGCCACGAGACCGAAGCAATACGAGACAGGATGAACACCACCAGAATATATCAGGGGGGCAGGCCGTCCCGATGCTCTGACCTTTCCTGAAAGTGAATTAAGGCGAGTCTACCCGTCCGCCATGACATCTAGGAGGCTGGGGCAGGCAAGGAGTCTGGAATCGAGGCTCAGACGCTCAGCCATTGTTGCCCGCGCGCGGGTTGAGGTAGTTTCAAGAGGAGGGAGGGTGGGTGGGTGGTGGAATATGTATGCAGGGGATCACCTTTCACCCCGTCAAGTTAACGGAATTTATAAAAGATGACGTCACGCGCGCTGAAACATATGATTTTTTTTACAGTTTTGTTCAGTGATCGCTAGAAATAATTACTTTGGTTCTATGTAAGTTAACTATGACCGTGAATATGCCATATCAGCAGTTATCAATGGAATGTAAGGGGAAGGGTGGGGGGGGAAGGGGTGGATGACCCCCCCTCCATCTTGCCCATTTCTAGTGGGCGCGCATGCGCTCGATTCCCCTCCCTCCTCGCAATTTTCTGGCGATGATTATGGCGTCGCCTGACCTTCCGTTGCCCCTGCGGAGGTCGATTCCTGGCATGTTTGTTCCCTTAATGTGATAATGAGTGTCAGGTGTGTGTGTGTGTGTGTGTGTGTGTGTGTGTGTGTGTGTGTGTGTATGTGTGTGTGTGTGTGTGTGTGTGTGTGTGTGTGTGTGTGTGTGTGTGTGTGTGTGTGTGTCCTGGCTACACTCTCGCCTCTCCCTGTCGTCCTTCCTTCCAAACCTACATTAAGTTTGAGTTAGCTTCAGGTGATGATTTCTGACCACAGTTACTTCCCTTCCTCATCCATCAGGTCGTGTTCTCGTAACTGCTGCTCCCCTCCTCCCTTCCTCCCCATTCCTCTCCTTCTCCTCACTCCTGCCCTCACGCACCAGTCAAGTCGGCATCTTCACCACAGATGTTTCATGGATGTTGAAGTGTACGTATCCCCGCCACCGCCACTTTTTTTTTTTTTTTTTCTTGCAAGTTCCTTACAGACGGCAGACACAGGCGTGACCCCCCAGCGCAACGCTATTTCTCTCTCTCTCTCTCTCTCTCTCTCTCTCTCTCTCTCTCTCTCTCTCTCTCTCTCTCTCTCTGACGTCACCTCATGACCTATGGACCCATCTGGTGGACGTGACCGGCTTTCTGAGCGCCGCGGAAGCGCCCATAGGAAGCCGGGGAGAGGGGAGGGGGGGGGGTTCGTCCTGGTGCAGGAAGGTAAGGTAAGGTGTGTGTGTGTGTGTGTGTGTGTGTGTGTGTGTGATATCTGTTTGTACATACGTTCAGAGAACACTTTTTTTTTTTTTTTTTGAACACCCGTAGGGTCTAACAATCTCCTATTCTTTTTTCTCTCTCTCATTCCCCCCGCGCCATACACACTGTCTCACTACCCTCAACATCCACGTTCATGGCGTTAGCGTATTGTGGCTAATGTGACGCTGTGCTTGACTGCGACGACACCTCCTCCTCCTCCCACCACCGCCGCGCACCTCCTCCTCCTCCCACCACCGCCGCGCACCTCCTCCTCCTCCCACCACCGCCGCGCACCTCCTCCTCCCACCACCGCCACGCACCTCCTCCTCCTCCCACCACCGCCGCACCTCCTCCTCCTCCCACCACCGCCGCACCTCAACCTCCTCCTCCCACCACCGCCGCACCTCCTCCTCCCTGACATATTCTCGCGCCCGGCGTAACGTTATTTCTGCCGTGGCGTTTGGTCCTTTGGCCTGTATTACCATTGATGGCCTCCCAAGAATTTACCATTGAGTTGCCACGTCTCCTGGTCTCCGTCTCTCCTCCAGTGGTGGCAGTTCGTGGAGGTCCGTCCTCCCCTCTAGGCCTCGTAAGTCGACGCCCGTACTTCAGTAGGGCACCCATCTCTCGTGCTCTCGTGAAGACATAGGTGTTTCCTCAGGTGGCTGAGGCGCAGCTGTCGGTCCGTAGTTCATGATGGGTCCGTAGTCCATGATGGGTCCGTAGTCCATGATGGGTCCATAGTCCATGATGGGTCCGTAGTCCATGATGGGTCCGTAGTCCATGATGGGTCCATAGTCCATGATGGGTCCGTAGTCCATGATGGGTCCATAGTCCATGATGGGTCCGTAGTCCATGATGGGTCCGTAATCCATGATGGGTCCGTAGTCCATGATGGGTCCATAGTCCATAATGGGTCCATAGTCCATGATGGGTCCGTAGTCCATGATGGGTCCGTAGTCCATGATGGGTCCGTAGTCCATGATGGGTCCGTAGTCGATGAGGGGTCCATAGTCCATGATGGGTCCGTAGTCCATGATGGGTCCGTAGTCCATGATGGGTCCGTAGTCGATGAGGGGTCCATAGTCCATGATGGGTCCGTAGTCCATGATGGGTCCGTAGTCCATGATGGGTCCGTAGTCGATGAGGGGTCCATAGTCCATGATGGGTCCGTAGTCCATGATGGGTCCGTAGTCCATGATGGGTCCGTAGTCCATGATGGGTCGGTAGTCCATGATGGGTCCGTAGTCCATGATGGGTCCGTAGTCCATGATGGGTTGAACACACCGTGTCGGGTCGTCTGGAAGATCTCGTCTCTTAGTAATGTGAAGAAAATGTAGTAGTTTGGTGTGACGTGAGTTCCACTCGTCCTCGTACAGGGCTGATTCTCCTCGTAACTTCCTCCTCCAGTGTGAGACTGAAGTCTTCGTTTGTTCGTACTTTATTTAATTATTTTTTTTCAACTATCTTCTTTTTTCCACTTGTTGAAGGCAAGTTCCTTTGGCTGACAGACTGGCCGCTGCTACTCTTTGCCATGCTGAACTCTTGTCTCGTATTTGGGTCTTGAGTTTAGCGCGTCCAGCAAACATTTCCAGGTACGGTTGGATGGTTAGATCGTTATTGTTTGGCAGTTTGCAGACTTGAGAAACATGAGTGGTCCCAAGCATAACCTTAAGGGATCCCTTATTACCCCAGTTTTGTAAATCCGTCCCTGGCGTTTGTCCTCTGTTCTCTCTCGGCAAGGTATCTTGTGATGCCATGTAACTTACGTCTCTGATTTCTGAAATGCCATATCATGAATATTCCCCCTGTGATCTTTAAAGTTGTTCTCAGATATCTTTCTAATCCACATATTTCTTTTCATCGATTTTTTTTCCTTTTGTTCTATCAAGCTTGGTCATCCTTGATATTTTGTTCAATCTCCTTCCCTATTCCTCCTCTTTTTCTTTCCTCGATGATTTTTCAGTGCTGCGTTCCTCTATACTTCCTTCACTGTGCAAATTTTGTCACTTTCTGGTCGACTTCCTCTTTGACGTCTGACTGGAACAACATTACCTGGGTGAGGGTATGATCTAGCCAAAGTCGGTCTTAGAATATCAGTTTAACACGTAACAAGTTTCGTGTCTCTTTTATTCTTCAGAGATTCCGGTATTCGCCACCCTCATTTCCAGCCGCGCGTTTTGGCATCAACACAGCATGATTCGTCCTCAAACGCAGCGTTGCTGAAACAGCCGGGTTTGACCAAGAAGGAAAATGGACGTATTTATTTTCTTTTTTTTTCTGTTTTGTTCACGGTGTTTCTCCTCATTGTGGTTACCCCAGCCGTACAGATGGCTGATTGGCACCTTTTGTGAGGTAGTGCTGTGACAAAGTCGTCCATCCACCTCCGTTTTTTTTACCAAATTGATTCAGAATATGGCTATTATCAACCCCCCCCCTCCACAACTTGAACTTTTTCCCCAGTGTTGGAATATTGTTTCTCTCTCTCTCTCTCTCTCTCTCTCTCTCTCTCTCTCTCTCTCTCTCTCTCTCTCTCTCTCTCTCTCTCTCTCTCTCTCTCATTGAATTATTCTTGCCTCTACTATTCAGAGCTGGTTGCTTGTGTGCCCTTCCTCCCCTGGCAAGATCCAGGTGCTCCTGACTGACCGGTGAGTCACACACACACATACACAGCTTGTGTTAGAAACTCGAGGGTTGCTCAGACCATGACGGATTCTGTCCTACAGTTGTAAGATGTGTAACACTCTGTATCTTCTGACGTTGTTCTCAACTCCGACTGTCCGCGTTCGTTCATATATATATATATATATATATATATATATATATATATATATATATATATATATATATATATATATATATATATATATTGCTTGTGAAATAGAAAAAGAGGTGCTTGGCCGGTACTAACAGGGAAGAAGTGTGAGTGATTGGGTAAATGGTACAAGAGAAAGCGGCAGGAGGTCAAGAACGAGGGCAGTTGAGAGTTGAGGTGAACAACAAACTTCAGGAGAAAATGGGATGTTTTGGAAGGAGATTGATAGTGTGAGAAAAGCGAGAGAACTAATGGGACCATCGGAGAAGCGAGCAGAATTGGGAAGTGGTAACAAGCACTGGTGAGCGCTCTGAAGAGTGAGTACTTTGAAGGACTGTTGAGTGCGTGTGTGTGTGTGTGTGTGTGTGTGTGTGTAGTGATAGGGTGGCATATAGAGAGTGTATGGGTCTGGGAGGTAAGCGGAGTGAGAGAGTCACGACAAGTGGTCTGGTGAAGGGTGAGGAGGTGTTGAAAGCCTTGTGCAAGGTCGGAGTGTGGCAAGTACGTCGGCGGTGGATCGGACTGTGGTTAAGTCGTGAGAATGGTTGACTGTGTTGTTGATTGGTTAGTTAGGATTTTCAGCGTATGGCTGGATCATCATGGTGAGGTGCCTAAGGATTGGCGGAATGCATGTATAGTGCCCATATATAAGGCACGGGAGACAAAGGTGAGTGAATTAAAAGAGGTGGTTTGTTGAGTATACCTGGTATATGGTGTAAGGACGTGTGGTGATTGAGAGGGTGGTCGCTTGTACAGAGCATCTAGAAGAGGATGTGTGGATCAAATATTTGTTTTGAAGAATATCAATTAAAAGTGCTTAGAGAAACAGAGTAATTTGTGTGTGGCGTTCTTGTATATGGAAAAACAAAACAAAAGGGTTTGGAGTGTTGTTTTGTGGAAGGTGTTAGGAATGTATGTTGTGGGAGTGAAAATCCGAGAAACATTGAGGAATTTTTATGAAGGAAGTCAGGCGAGTGGGTAGAAAGGAGGATGAGTGGTTCCAGGTGAAGATTGGTCTACGGCCTTGGTGTGTGATGTCACCATGGCTGCTTAATTTGTTCATAGATGGGGTGGTGAGGGAGGTAAACGCAAGGGTCTTGGCAAGGGTCTTAAGGGACAGAGGGGCTTATGACACAGTACTGGTGGCAGATTCGAGTGAGATACCACATAAGTAGGTATATGAGTATGGAAGAGTGTGTGGAGGGAGAAGGTTAAGAGTAAATATGACTGTTGCCCTACGTGTCGTAGAAAGTCCACCACTGTATTCTATACTCCGATCTCGTTTGATATTGTTCTGTGTTTTCTCAACTGTAAGTTGTTCTACATTTATTTTCATATTTCATATTCAGATTGTAACACATACTACCCATCATGATGCTATCAATATGCTTTGGTTTATAGTGTTTTCACGTACTTTCATGAGATATGTACTGTGTTTTTTCTGAGTGTTTATGATATTTTCTTTCCGTTTTACGTGTCATATTCTAGTTTTTGACGCAGTTTTTTCTTTCTCTCTTTTTTTTTTTGTAGATTCCTAATGACGCCTGCGTGAAGGCGAAAGCTTGATTGAAATAAAATGCATAACTTTGGATAACTAGTGTTTGAGCACCCACGTAATGGTAGAATGATAACAAGAAAATCAGAGAACATAAGAAAAAAGATTAATGATTAAATATGCTGTCGTATTCAATTATATGTGTGTGTGCATGTGTGTGTGTGTGTGTGTGTGTGTGTGTGTGTGTGTGTGTGTGTGTTTCCCACATTAGCGAGTTAGTGCCAGGAACAGACGAAGTAAAGCCACATCCCCACATCCTCTCACATCTATCATCTACCTGTCATGTGTAATGCACCGAAACCACGGCTCCTCATCCACATCCAGGCCCCATGGCCTTTCCAATGGTTTACCCCGGACTCTTCATCCATTTTTGATAAGTTCGGCGGCAGTCACATGTCTGAGGGGAGATCTACCCCTTACATTTGACCATGTATGGAACATTCCTCATCAATCTGGACACAGGGAGCTGCTGGAGAAGGTCTCCAGGAATGTGACGAGAACGGTGCCTCAAGTGAGTGGTATGAGTTATGAGAAGGAGCGGAAAGTCCTTGATCTGGCCACACACTGAAGACAGGAGAGACATGGTCACCATCTGTAGACCAGTGTGAAGGTCACGATCATGGTAGTTCTTTATGGTACGATGAGACCCCCCCATAGGTGGAGGTCAGAGGACGGTAAGGAAGGAAGGGTGTCAGGAAGCCAGAGGAAAGCAGGAAGGTAGGAAGGAAGGGTATCAGGGAGGTAGGGAGGAAGCGTGTCAAAGTAGCGAGAGGAAGTATTCCTTCAGCAACAGCAGAGCCACACGGCCACATGGCCACACGAAAGAAAAGGTCGAGGGTTCCTCTTATATTCTAAATTTCCTTTACCATACTTAACGTGTGTGTGTGTGTGTGTGTGTGTGTGTGTGTGTGTGTGTGTGTGTGTGTGTGTGTGTGCGTGTGTGTGTGTGTGTATCTTCATAGTACATCAATGATCTGACGATTGTACCAGGAACCTGAGCGACAGAACCCTTGGGTACAAGGTACCCTAAATGGCATTATCCACACCGTTGCTCGTCCCACCGACGCTGACGCCCAGCGAGCACCAGTATGTGAACACAACCATACTTGCCTCACCCTCCCCCCCCCAGCCCGCGTGTACGACCACCCGACTCCCTGAGTACGATGACTGAGGTCATCACCTTCAGGGCTCGGGGTCGTTGTACCTACGGTGTCGGGCCGGCGTACGGAAAGGATTCAGATCACAGTCTCTCGTAACCGAACCTTCTGCGTCGAAAAGATGTCCGTTATGGTCAGATCTTGTGTGGAGGCGTGTCAGCCTCGACTATGCTGCACAGAGACCCTACCGAAGCGCCCAGTGAAACGTGTCTTACTCTCACTCCTGGTCCTCACGGCTGGCCAGGGGGCATCACACATCAAGACTCCATCCCCTGGGGGCCAGGGCGTTGTGACACCCTCCCCTCCCCAGCACAAGACGGATTCTGAGGTTTAGAGTTTGCCCCTTGGCATTGGCCAGGTCTCACAGCATGATACGAGTTCTCGGTCACACCCCGAGATGGTCGGTTCTCGCTCGTGAAGTCCAGGAGGGTAATGCCACGGGCTCCGAGGACACGTTGCTCACCGCTGGTGTCTGACAACTCTTGGCTGGTGTCACCAGGCTGTTAGGAGAAGCGGCCTTCCCGCAGGATAGTAATGAGGACATTGGAATAATAATGACCCCAAGCTCCAAGATAAGAGATGTATTAGGGTGTTCGAATAATGAACTGTGCACGAGAGATGGCTTGATCACCAGGAGGATTGATGTACCAGGACGATGGTTGATGTACCAGGACGATGCTTGATGTACCAGGACGACGGTTGATGTACCAGGGCGATGGTTGATGTACCAGGACGATGGTTGATGTACCAGGACGACGGTTGATGTACCAGGACGATGGTTGATGTACCAGGACGATGGTTGATGTACCAGGACGATGGTTGATGTACCAGGACGATGGTTGATGTACCAGGACGATGGTTGATACACCAGGACGAAGGTTGATGTTCTTCGGACTGACGCACCTCGCACACAAAGTCTATCAGAGATGCATGACTGCACAGATTCCTTCTATTTTTAAATGTCAAAGGCTCCAGTCCCAGCCTGAAGTCCTTGTCGAGGCCAGGCCTTAAATGAAGGAGAGAAGACAGCTGACCAGACCTTAAATGAAGGAGAGAGAGAGAGAGAGAGAGAGAGAGAGAGAGAGAGAGAGAGAGAGAGAGAGAGAGAGAGAGAGAGAGAGAGAGAGAGAGAGCAAGAGTTTTAGAAGTGGGTCAGGACGCATCTGTTAGGAAAGTCAAGGAGAAAAGTCCTGTTTTATAGCGTCGAAGGGTGTGAAGACACTGGTACCGTGCCATTGTTCTCTGGTTCGTTGTCTGTAAATAATACTCTTGGTCTCTGCTGATAACAAGAAGAGAGATTGTCTTGAGAGAGTAAAATACACAGTAAATCACTTGTGTCATCATCCGTATCCCATGTACCAGTATCATGTCATCCTCGACTCGAGAGATACACTCTGAAAACAGTGAAAAATTGAGAAATGTAATCTTAAAGGAAATAGTGAGAGATGTAATCTAAACCTTCTGGGAAATGCTGATAAGTATGATGAAGATAGTAATAACTCAACATGATTGAAACTTGTGAAGTAACTTGACGACCAAAGGCTCAGCTCATCAAGGCTTTGGCGGGAGGGGGCGGGCAAGCAGACGAGAAGAGCGGCAAGAAGCAGCCGTTCTACCCACCAACTCGGCCGACTCCCAACAGTGTCTGTCTATCTGTCTGTCTGTCTACTCGTACGTACGTTTGGTGCCGTGAACTCAAGCTGCGTCATTCCACTCGTGCTCTAGCGCCACTGAATTGATTTAACCCAAATATGTTGCGTACATTTTTGCTACAGTTTTCCTCCGGAGATCTGTGCAAGGACTCGCCGGGCGCCGGCCTCCTCCTCCTCCTCCTACAGGGTATCCAAGGGAATTATCACAACACAGAGACGCCATTTTTGTTTAAAGAGGTTACTCTAGACGCCATCTTTTGTTTCAAGGAGGTACTATAGTTCTCTTTAGAATACTGTTTGTGAGGAGATACTGACTTTCACAATGACTTCTTGATTCCCGTGTCAGGTGATGTCAGATGAAACTGATATGACCTAAAACCTTGTATGACCTGAGACCTGGTGTGGTTCACCTGTGGGACGTCTTGAAGAGCGGCAATCAGACCATGGCTGGTTAGGACGGGTGCCTAACCGTGTGGTTGGTGGTGGGGGGGTCATGGGTTGATGGTCCTGACTGGTTGTTGTAGGTTGGGGAAGGGGTCTTGTGTTGGGGTCCTGACTATAGCTGGTGGTGGTGGTCTTCTGCTGGGAGGTCCTGAGGTTGGTGATGGGGATCTTGGGTGGGTAGGGGGGTGGAGCTAAATGTGGTTGGTGGTGGAGGTCTAGGAGGCCCCGTTAACCACATTCCCCACACTGTCCCTGAACAGGAGAAAAAGTCGTCCTCCAGACGTGTCCAGCTGCTGGGCGGGCTGCTGTGGTAAGGCTGGGCTGTGGTGGAGGCTGGGCGGGCCGCTGTGGTAAGGATGGGTTGTGGTGGAGGCTGGGCGGGCCGCTGTGGTTAGGATGGGCTGTGGTGGAGGCTGGGCGGGCCGCTGTGGTAAGGATGATGGGTTGTGGTGGAGGCTGGGCGGGCCGCTGTGGTAAGGATGATGGGTTGTGGTGGAGGCTGGACTAAAGCGAGGATAGCTTGTGTGGTAACCAGACTAGGGGGGTGGATAGGCTGAGGTGTGGCTGATGTGTGGTGATTATGGTTGGGTGACAGAGCGGTGGGTGGTTGGTGGTGAGGAGGGAGCCACACCGTAGTAGGAGGGGTTTGTTTCTTCCTAACTGTGAGCGTCATCGCGTCTCGTATGTATACCTGATGCTGCACAGTAGCGACACCTCATCGTTGTTCACCTGTGTTTATATCATAGAGTCAAGCAGGGTTCATTAAGGTTCTCTGGCCTTACAAAGTGTGCTGATGACATTTAGAATACCTTGTCAAAGAAAAGAAGTAAGGGCCTGAATACATACCGTGTCAAAAAAAAAAAAAAAAGAAAAAGAAAAAGGAATAGTTTTGAAGTCATGGAAGAGCAAGGGGTATAGACTGGTTGCTATTGCTTTGTTTATGATCGCCATGACTGTCGGTAGGGACGGATTTTAAGGCCAGCAACTTACGCTGTTCTCAGTCCAGCTAGGATATTTGAAGACGTGAGTAAAGGTAAGGTTAGGTTGGGTCTGGGTTAAGGTAGGCTCTATGAAGACATTAGTAAAGGTGAGTTTTAGGTCAAGAATGGTCCACTGCGGTAAGTAGTGAGTGCGAGACAAACTTTATATGAGCGATCACGCCCTACCTCACCGACATCCTCGCACTAACAGTGAATCGGTCGAACGAAGTTTTACTGGCCAAATGGTCAATGTTGTTTTTCTCTCTTACTTTCTGTTCATTTTTTATAGTAACCGATAAGGCCATATTGCGTGAAGGAACAGATTACCTCCTATGAAAGAAATTAATTAATTACAGATCAGGTGTTTGTAGATATAACGTTCAAAGATAGAGGGAAAGACGAAACAGGAACTTTGCGAATCAGCGGCCAGACGCGTGTCACCGTCTAAGCCTACAGGATAGGGACGAACTCAAGACAGCTCACGGGAACTGTGGTAGGGGTGGGCTGTGAGAGGGCTAGGCTATGGTAGGGGTGGGCTTTGGTAGGGATGGACTGTGGTTGGCGCTGGATTTATGCCACAAAGCTAATATAATAGGCCGTAACCTGAGGTTCTTATGGTTTTTCATGCTCCGTGACTTGAGGCCCTACGCCGTAAATCTTTGTCACAGTGATTGGGTTAGATAATAACATTTGCAACTACGTAACCTTATCTTCATAGATGAGAGAGAGAGAGAGAGAGAGAGAGAGAGAGAGAGAGAGAGAGAGAGAGAGAGAGAGAGAGAGAGAGAGAGAGGCTTTCCAGTTAATTCCTTCCCTGCGACATTCGGATATATGTGAACGAATATATGTTTAGGGAATCATCCACGAAAATCAATTTCACATGGAAGGTTAAGTGTTTTCTTGAAATCATGACATCCAATGGTCTGTTGCTGTCGATATATTTTGTGAGATTTTCGGCCACATTCGTATGACTACCTTGTACATATATTAGCCTAGCCTTTTGATTAGCCTATCCTTCACAGCCTTAATCCGGTGTTGGGTGTGGTCGGGTGGGATACTGTATGATAAGGCAGTGATAGGGTGGTCTCTGGTAGGGATAGGCTACGTAAGGATGGGATGTGGTAAGGATAGGCTACGGTAGGGTTGGGTGTGAGGTATGAGCTGCAGTACGGTGGGCTGTGGTATAGACGGGATGCATATTTCTCTTGTTACTTTCCCTATTGTGTATGTTTTCGTCACTTTCCATTCTTTGTATGTTTCACATTTAAATTTTTTTTCTTTACCCTGCCATTTTTTTTTTTTTTTGTATCCCGTCAAAGTGGAGATGGAAGGACGGAGTGAAAAAAGATTTTGAGTGATTGGGGCTGAACATGCAGGAAGGTGAAAGGCGTGCACAGGTTAGGATGAATTGGTACGATGTGGTATACTGGGGTCGAAATGCTGACAGGGCATGTGAAGCAGCCGGGGAACCGTAGGAAGGTTAGTAGGGCCTGGTTGTGGATAGGGAGCTGTGGTTTTGATAAATTCCACATGGCTGGAGGATGAATGTGAGAGAATGCAGACTTTCTTCGTCTGTTCTCGTCGCTACCTCGCTAACGCGAGAAGCGGCGATCATATATATATATATATATATATATATATATATATATATATATATATATATATATATATATATATTATCTCTGGGGATAGGAGAGAAAGAATACTTCCACATATTCCCTGCGTGTCGTAGAGGGCGACTGAAAGGGGTGGGAGCAGGGTGCCGGAAATCCTACCTCCCTTTTTTTCTTTTCCAAAAGAAGGAACAGAGACGCAGGCCACGTTGAGGATTTTCCCCTCTGAGGCTCAGTCATCTATCCGTTCTTGACGCTACCTCGCTCACGCAGGAAATGACGAAAATGTATGAAAAAATATAGGTGATAGAACAAAGCTGCTCTTCACACCTTCACTGTCGGTACACGAAGAGCTTATCACGGTACATACTCAGACGTCCTCACCACGCCAAGACTTCATCACCCTGCGCCGTTCTTTCTGGACACGGATATCAGTCATCCGGACAACGACAAGCAGTCATCCTCCTCCGGTCATGCTTGGGGTCACACATCACGGCTCCGTTGCCCTCGCGCGCGCACGCGTGCATAGACAACACACACACACACACACACACACACACACACACACACACACACACACACTCATACAATCGTTGTCTCATTCACGTTCTCCCGCAACTTGTTCGTAGCCTGCAGGCGTGGAACTCATGACCAACCAAACCTTCATTGATGCCACTGTGTCTTGTCCCATCACGATGTTAAAGCAGTACAGTGTTACGTTGGATAACATTCCTGTAACTCATCACTGAGCCGAAACATTGTAACCAAACATTCTCGAAGCGACCCGTAGGACGTCTGTATACATAGTAGTTTGTGAAGGCTTCAGAGACGTGTTTAAGTTGCAAGTTGTTGTGGTGTTGAGACGTGTTTAAGTTGCAAGTTGTTGTGGTGTTGAGACGTGTTTAAGTTGCAAGTGTTGTGTTGAGACCGGAGCACTGCATGATGTATCTTACAAAGGTCTGTCATGGCGTGTCTTCGACAGGTTTGACGTATGAAAATGGGATAATATGAGTGGCATTCTGAAAAAGATTTACAGTTCAGGTGCAGGTGGTTGAAGGTAACTTTATCATCATCTAATTCTACCAAGTAGCTTTGGGAGTGGAAGAATTTGGGAGGAGGTGGTTGCAGGGTTCTTCTGAGTGCGGCGAGCGAGGTAAGGTCAGGGGAAAGAGATGAAGAACAGGATAAACCGTGATGTTTCCACTGTCAGTCTAGATGACATTTGTGTTTTGCCCAAACTTAGGAGTCATGAAAATGGGTAAAATTCATGTATCTTTGAGGAATGTATGGTGGGTCGGAGAGGTTTGCTGGGTATTATTTAATGGATGATAATCGCGTTCATCAGAGTTCTGAAATGTAGGTTAGATATGAAATATTCCAAGGACATGTGAAATATATGATTGGGATGGATAAAAGTTAACCTTAGTCATGTCCTAAGTTTATTTCGTACATGTGCTCTATTGTTGAAATTGAGGTTATGTGTAAGGACGTGGATCATGTACATGGTCAGAAAGGGATGTGATCTTAAAAAGTACATGTAGCACTGAAGAAGGTGTTCAGAAATTTTCAGTTGGTGGTTTTAACCTCAACGGCCTTGATGAACCCGGTTGTCGGTTGGCCCAAAGCCCAGAATGTCAATGTACCAACCATATGGTTAATGCGATACTGCTGGATCTACTAAGGCGATGTAATGTACGTGTTTAAGGACTGATTCTCGCATGATATTCTTATGTTCATAGCCAATACTTACAAGTTTCACTCTTACAGTAATAATGAAAAAGGAAACTGAAAATGCCAGTAGTTATATATATATATATATATATATATATATATATATATATATATATATATATATATATATATATATATATATATATATATATATATATTTTTTTTTTTTTTTTTCCCAAAGGAAGGAACAGAGAAGGGGGCTGGATGAGGATGTTTCCTCAGAGGCCCAGTCCTCTGTTCTTAACGCTACCTCGCTGACGCGGGAAATGACGAATAGTATGAAAGAAAAAAAAAATATATATATATATATATATTTTGTGAGAAGAAGTGGGAGACCAAATTGGAGGTGGAAAGATGGAGTGAAAAAGATTTTGTGTGATCGAGGCCTGAACATGCAGGAGGGTGAAAGGAGGGCAAGGAATAGAGTGAATTGGATCGATGTGGTATACCGGGGTTGACGTGCTGTCAGTGGATTGAATCAGGGCATGTGAAGCGTCTGGGGTAAACCATGGAAAGCTGTGTAGGTATTGTATATTTGCGTGTGTGGACGTATGTATGTACATGTGTATGGGGGTGGGTTGGGCCATTTCTTTCGTCTGTTTCCTTGCGCTACCTCGCAAACGCGGGAGACAGCGACAAAGCAAAAAAAAAAAAAAAAAATTGTGAGATGGCTACTTGACAGCAGAGAAACTTCAAAATATGGTGTCCCACGGGTGTAGAATTCTCTCCCTATATCGCAAGTAGGCATTTATTAATAGCTGTCAGTAGAGCAATGGTGTGTTCAGTTTACTACGGGAGTGAGGAACTCGATACAACAGTGACGCATGTGATGTGGTGCTTACGTAATTAACGGTGACGTATTTACGACGGCGCTCACGTAGGTAATTTAGTAGTGACAAGTCTCTGTACGGTACACACGTATTTCGTACAACGGTGTGGTGTATATTTATGCTGCGGTTATGATGTTTGTATGAGAGGAATGGCGTTTACTGTTACGAAGAGAACGTTTAAGCAGTGACGTCCCTGGTTCATTAACGATAACTGGGCCAGTAATGATGTAGTAAGTTTGGCGGTAAAGTATTTAATTAATCCGACACATTTATAGAGAATAGTTGTGGAGTATTGACACTTGGATACTAACGTTTTTCGTATGAAACTTATTAAAAGTTTTGCATGATGCGTATTTCTCGGTGCTAAAGTGATTAACAGGTATTCGCTAATACGTGATGGCGTAGGTTTTGCAGACAATGATATAATGTGTGAGCTGAAGCGGGAATACCAGGCCAGGAGGCAGGAGGTTCACCTGGGCTAGGCTGTATGTATCACCTAAGCCAGGAGGCTCGCTAGAGGGGTTGGGCTTAAGTTAGTATCTGGGACAAGATATTTCCTGGGGTCTACAAAGAGGACCAGTCAGGCCAGGTCTGTCCTAGATATCGGAGAGTAGACAAAACACTGTGACCACAGTATTCAGGGTTGAATATTATAGCGGCGGTGGGGACTAGGTTTTTAGTTGGGGGGAGATGATTACCCGTACCAAGGACTGCTGCTGTCTTTTGTAAACAGCCAAGGATGTTTGCTTTTTTCTTATTACTGGATGTCATATTGAAGTTTGGACGAGAGAGAGGTGATACATAACGTTTTAAGAACATTACTGATATTGTGATATTACATGGGGAAGGCTCAGTAGTGTTTGCTGCTACTGCACTGCGTGTTTTTAGGGAGACGGACATTTTTGGAGGGAAATTATATTCAACTCTGTTGTAGGTGTCTGGTATGATGTGGACGTGTGTGTGTGGGGGGGTTATGCCCAGTGCGTGTGGCGTGGCTGCGGTCGCGTTCCGAAAGTGTTTGTTTACGCCTTGTTCGAGGCAGAAGCTGACCTTTCGGCAAGAAAATATGAAACACTGACGAGAGGTTTTCATGCTGAGATAGTTCTCAGCACCGGGAGTGGCTAGCCTTCCGCTATGGTAAATCATATAACTAATGTTCAGTTTAAAGTATCGTTTTCCAGTATCGATCGCTCACAAAACTGGTTAATATTTATTCTAAAATCAGTTTGCTTATTTTCATATTTCTGTTTTCTACTGTGAGCGGACGTCACGGTTTTGATGCTATAAAGACTGCAGGCTGCACTCAGAATAGCAATTGGAGACGAGATTTCATTGACTTAATTTTCCCCAAAATAGATCACCAAATCCAAACCGGGCATGAGAACCGCCGCCCAGCTGGGACCCTCAGCCGACATCCGTCTGACGAACTCAAGTTCTTCATAAATCCGCTCACAAATATAATTCCTCCGCTGACCTTAACGTGATGCGTGAGTGGTAATGATCGCTGGTATACCCGTTTCATTCAAAGACATGTTGAGCGGAGTAGGCCAACAAGACGCAGGTGAAGGAGAACCCAGCGAACGGATGACCGTACGACGTGGCATCAGTCAGCGCGATCGGCGCGAAAATGTCAGAGGTAAACAATTTTGACGAATTCGTTGGGTGGGGCGAGCATTAGGGAGGGTTGCCCCAGTGGGTAAGGGTGAAGGGGTGCAGGGGGCAGGGGTGGAGAGGGGGCGGAGACAAGGGGGCAAAAAAAGTCAGGGGCGAGGGTGAAGGTCAATAGAAGAGTTGGTGGGAAATGATATAGCTAGCATTGGTCGAGTATAGGATAGAGGGTGTTTAGGGATCTAAGGGTACGTAGCTGTGAGGTACCCTTCGCATGAGGTGGATGTGAGGGTTGGGAGTGAGTGGTTCATGAGGGGCAAGGGTGGTGAAAAAGGACTGCGAGGGGGAGTGTGAGATGATGCGATTAGGAGGGGAAATGGGCAAGAGGCAAATGAGGTGCGTGGAATGAATAGGACACTAAAAGTTTGAGGCGAGGAACAGGTGGTGGGTATTCATCGCTGTGCTCTGTGGTTCCTTGAGTGACGTCATGCTATGGAGGTCATAGGATGACGTCATAATTAGTAGGTTCCTGCAGTGACGTCACAATAAGGGGGGGTTGGGGGGATGGTTGATTATCTAGATGTAGGTGCTGCCTCCTCGACATCGATTAGCGAATATAGAAGTACAAAGTATTCTACAAATGTAGAGGTAATTCTCACGAATCTACACACGTAATAAACAGATTTTCGTCACATAGTTGACAATGTCTTATGGTTAAAGTGTAACCACACCTGAAAAAGAAATAGGTATGAGAAAGGGAATGTGAAACAAAACAGCATCACCAAAGCAAACTTCTCTGAATGTGACTAAAAAAAAATCAGACTGTACGAACGACTGAAAATCTTTATTACTGTTGTCCTGAAGTTGGGCTTGGATTATGCTCAGTTAAGCAACAGAGTTCTGCCATTTTTTCTTTCCTAACTATGAATGAGAAGGTGAGCTCCGAGGGTTGTACTCTCTATGGTAGCAAAGTCACTCAACCATTTAGTGAAGAAGACCTCTTGGGGGGTTCACTAAGGCTGGGAACGCGATCAACCTGGACCGGGTCAGATGGGGCGGCGTCCCTGTTGGCGGGGCGGGTGTTCGCTCGCTGGGAAGGCGACCGTCTCCCTGCAATTGCACTTCCTGGATGTCGTTGAGTAGCCGTGGTCTGGCGTCTTATGGTGAATTGATTCTTCGTGGTGGATTTTTTTCGTTTATATATGTGTGTGTTCATGACCATATATATATATATATATATATATATATATATATATATATATATATATATATATATATATATATATATATATATATATATATATATTTATTATTATTTATTTTGCTTTGTCGCTGTCTCCCGCGTTAGCGAGGTAGCGCAAGAAAACAGACGAAAGAATGGCCCAACCCACCCACATACACATGTACATACATACACGTCCACACACGCAAATATACATACCTATACATCTCAACGTATACATATATATATATATATACACACACACAGACATATACACATATACACACACACATATATATATATATATATGTATATATATATATATATATATATATATATATATATATTATATATATATATATATATTTTTCTTTTTCTTTTAAACTATTCGCCATTTCCAGCTTTAGCGAGTTAGCGTTAAGAAGAGGACTGGGCCTTTTTTATAATATCCTCACCTGGCCCCCTCTGTTCCTTCTTTTGGAAAATTAAAAAAAAAAAAGAGAGGGGAGGATTTCCAGCCCCCCGCTCCCTCCCCTTTTAGTCGCCTTCTACGACACGCAGGGAATACGTGGGAAGTATTCTTTCTCTCCTATCCCCAGGGATAATATATATATATATATATATATATATATATATATATATATATATATATATATATATATATATATATATATACATATATATATATATATATATATATATATATATATATATATATATATATATATATATATATATATATATATATATATCTTTCTTTTCTTTTATACTATTCGCCATTTCCCGCGTTAGCGAGGTAGCGTTAAGAACAGAGGAATGGGCCTTTGAGGGAATATATATATCGATGTATATCAACTGACTGTTATATTTCTCTCTTGTGTCTCCCCTGATGATGTGATTATTACACGAAAGTGCACTTGGGAACTTTTCGTGTTTCATTTTCCCCGTGGACTCATAGGAATATCTTGATCACGCGCAAAATTGCGATCCTTTCCAATATATATATATATATATATATATATATATATATATATATATATATATATATCCTAGTGCGCCCCGCGACAGGGTAACATTTGAAGGCCATTAAATAAGCGGCGTTGATTCTCATACGTTCCTTATCAAATTGTTAGTATCTAACTGCCCCTCATAAAGATCGGAATGCTTCTGTCCACATCAGCAACAGCATAATTCTCCCTAAAATGGTGATCTGAAAGGCACTTAACTCCGGTAATCATGTTCTTCAATAATGCGTCTAATTCGTCACACAAAATACCAGTAGCCCGGTTGGTTCTTATGGAGCACCTGGCGGAGCGATTACATCTACCCGAGTGTCCCTCGCACAGTGTTAGTTGGGTTTAGCGACGACCTGATGGTTCCTCTCGGAGCCTCTGATCTACCACATGTACGTCATTCAGCAATCTGATCGTGTATTACGGGGGGTCAGTGATGGCCACCATTTCGTCATCCTTCCCACCCAAAGAACGTGCCCAAGAGTTACCTGATGCGTTGGGGTCTTCTGAATGTCATGTGTCAAGGAGTGATACTAGAAAGCGAAGACATTGTAAAAGTCAACGTTATACAAACATGAATGACATTTTACTAAATGTAAAACGTCTATACGACGCAACAATCATGCGTGTCTTATCTCTATGATTGTCTGTGTATCGCAAGACAGACGCTAGGTATGAATTGCATTTCGTCGACGATGAGTGAAATAGCTGAGGTGAATAATGTCTACAGTCAACATCGTAACGGAATCCAGACCGCTAGATAATCACATTTTTATCCCAGGTTTGCAGCGCGTGTTAACATGAACACTGACATAAGACTGAGAACTGATTGACATTTACTGCACGTCCCCTTCGGTTATATTCATAAAAGGAATGAAAAGAAATTGAACTCAAGGTTGATATGTTGCTGTGCTAAGCGGGTAACTTAAGGTATGGTAAAAACTATCATCCTTTGACTGTCTGATGTTTTGGGCGTACACCAGCGAAAATTTTGAGTTCAAGAGAGTTATATCAAGAACATGGCTGAGAGTTATCCTGAGTTACCAGTATTAGGAAACTGTGAAAAAAAGAAATCCTGTAGGAGAACTAGGGAAACTTATGGCCAGTAGGAATTCATAGTCTCCCTTCTTCCCGAAAGTTAAAGAAAACGCGGAAATAGCTCGAACACGACCTTGACGGGCGCCTGTCTGTCTGTCTGTCTGTCTGTCTTTCACGCCGACAATATAAAAATCTTTGTCAAGAAGAATTAGGAAATAAAAAAGCACATATCTGGAAGGCGACGCGGACTGCTAGGAATATTAAGTATATATCCTTGAGGATATATACTAAAGCATCGGTTTGATGCATACATTATTATGTCGTTCGTCGTATATTGTTCAGGAACTTTGGAGGTGGTTAAGCGAAGATCCGCAAGCAAATAGGGAAGAGCGTGGTTAAATGTTCGATGCACTGAGTGATCAGTTTTCATATTTTTCTAAGTTTTTGTGGTGTTAAAAGATGATATACAAAATTTTTTGACTGAAGAGTTGACGGAGGAAAAAATTCGAGTGAAAACATTGGAGAAAATAAAAAGTGCGACCTTGATAAATGCATTGTGAGGATATCTCAGAGAACGAGGGGATTTTATCATTCTCGAGCTTTCTCCTGCAGAATGAAAATGTTTGTATTGACGATAATATTAACGAGATACCACCATGCCGTTTTCCTTTGCTGAAAAGCTCTTGAGCAACTTTTCCATTCCACCTGTTTGATTCAACAAGTCGGAGGGTTCTATAACTCTCTTCCGTAGACAAAGCAACTCTCATTGATTCCCGTTTCTCCTCTAACTCTACCTTGGATGACTCTAACGTTTCTTCACCCCCCCCCCCCCCTTATGCTCCTCTTACTAGTCCTATGCCTTACCCCATAATCTCTTTTCGAACTGTTCGAAAAACGCTTCTCTCTATGAACATGAAGTAAAGGCTTATGGTCCTGATGGGATCCGTCCCCGTGTACTGGGTGTGCCTCTGAACTTGCATGCTTGTCTGTTCCATTTCTGATGAGAAACCAGAACCTTTCCTTTTTCTTGGAAGCATGCTTTGGTTCTTCCCATACCTAAGAAGTGTGACTATTATAACTTCTCTGACTATCGTCTCATTCCTTTGACATGTACCATTTCCAAAGTCTGAATCTCTCCTTTGTCTCCCATATCCCCAGACATCTTGAATCTTACAGTTTCTTTCTCTGATCACTAGTGTGGCATCCGTAAGAGATGTCCACTGGTGATATTTTTTTTTCTATCTTACTACTGTCTTTTCATCATCCCCGAAAGATTTTGGGGAATCCCATGTGGTTGCCCCTGATATATCCAAATCTTTTGACTGGTTGTGGCATTGGGGTATCATATTTAAGCTTCTCGCTTTTGTCTTCCCTCCCCCACTCTGCTCCATCATATCTAGCTTCCTCTCTGGCCGATCTATCTCCGTTGTTGTTGATGGATCTACCTCTCCTCTTTCTCCATCAACAACGCTGTCTCTTTAAGATTTTTTCCTGTCTCCTACACATTTTCTTTTTTTTTTATCAACGATTTTCTTCCTTCACAAATAAGTAAATGCTTTCATACGCTGACGACTCAACACTGTATTCCTTCACATTCTTCAGTTCTACTCCTCTTATCCGATCTGTATCTCGTCTACACACAACTTCCTCAATAGACTTAGCCTTGGACAGGATTTCTCAGAAGTGTTGACGAAATGTGGGTTTAATGCCTCCAAGATCCAGTTTCTGCCTATCTCTCTATCGTAAATTCCTCACAACCTCCCCCTCTCCATCGATGATTCCGTAACTCCACCTCTTGACTCAGTAAACTTATTTAGTAATACTGTAACAACCACTTAGTCTTGGGAACCCAACATTTCGGAAATAGCTACGTCTGCCCCTAAGAAACTGGGATTCCTGTTTAGATGTTGAAGATTCTTTTCTTCCAAAAGTTGTTCCATTTATGCAAAGAATTGACCCATCCTTGTGTGGAGTGCTGCTCTTACATCTGGGACGGTCCTAACTCTCATCTTTAGTTGACAGAGTTGAGTCGAACGCTTCCAAGATATTTTCAAAAGTTGGCCTTCTTGTCCTACGCCGCGGTGTTGGTTCACTATCTCTCTTTTGTAGGTATTACTTTGGTTTTTGCTTCGGAGAGCTGGTTGCGTGTGTGCTCCCCCTCACCACTAGCTAGACCGGTCACTCAGTACTCGGCAAGCTACTGCGTCTTATGATGCCTGTGTGGCCGTTGGCAACTCGAGGGTGGGCCGTTTTGATAACTGTTTCTTTCGCTTCACACCTCGAAGCTTTGAAATTCTCTACCCTCTCATGTCTCTCTCAACACCTATGCCATGAACCATTTTAAAAGACCTGGTTTTTCATTTTATCTCTTTTTCCCTTTCATTAACCCCTCTATATTTCAACTAAGGCCCGGCCTTGATATAGAGTTTTGTCCTTGATTGGAGCCTCCAAAGTTAAAAAAAAAAAGGGGGGGGGGGGGGAAGAATAAGGTAATCGTCAGCAAAGTAGGATAAAGTCCTGCCAACGAGATGAAAAAAAAAAATGTCCTTCAACCATCCAGAATTAGGCCCTGCCAACAAGATGAATAAGATATCCTACAACCACCTAAAATAAGGTCGGGGCAAGATGAATGTGTTCGGAGGCCAGGGGAATAAGACCTCGCTATCAAGATGTGTTAGGCAAGTGAATAAGGCCCTGCCAATGAGAAATGAAAGGCGTTCAGTTGGGTGAATAAGCCCTACCAAGATGTAATTGTCTGGTGAGGTGAATAAGCTCCGGCCAGCAAGATGAACAAGGTGTCCGGTTAGGTGAATAAGGCCCAATCATTATGCATAAGGTCTCCAGTAAGATGTAATAAGGTGTGCGGGTACCAGCCAGGTGAATAAGGCTCCTGCCAACAAGATGAATAAGGTGTCCGGTTATGTGAATAAGGCCCAATCATTATGCATAAGGTGTCCAGTAAGATGTAATAAGGTGGGCGGGTACAAGCCAGGTGAATAAGGCTCCTGCCAACAGGATGAATAAAGCGTCGGCCAGGTAAGGTGAATAAGGTACACTCCCCGTCTGAACCACCCGTCAAGGTCGCCTGGCCAACTTTTTGCCCAGCCGCCGCCACACACTCCCCTAAAAACTAGAACGAAGGTCCCGCTACGGCCCAGCCTCGAGCGCGCGCGCGCTCGCTCGCTCGCTCCACCAACTCCTCCGCCTCGACGTGTTTGTTTATCTTTAGTTGCCCGGGCGGGTGGTGATCATCTCTTAATAGAGATCTGAAGTGTAAAACTTACCGACGAAATGGTTCATTCATAATGCCATAATGTGAACATCTCCGTCGTTCTAAATCACATTTATCGAGACACCGATTGTTTATGATGGTATTTCCTAAGTTCATCGTTGCATAACTTAACTGTTTCTCGTTCAGTCGGGTGTGCGCTGCGAGAGGTCGCTAGAGCGCTTGGGTCGGGGGGAGGGAAGGGAACACCAAGTGGCGGTCATATTGGTTGGTTGGTTGGTTGGTGTGGGGGGGGGAAATTTATTCTCATCTCACACGTGGATAACGGCCTTGGAATCTCGTATGCACCATAGCCCGTCTCTTATGTAAGCGCTTTACCCGGACGGACGTGTCGTAGATCCCATATGTCTGGACGTTTGATTATGTAGCAGACGACAAACTGCACGTTAGTTAGTTAAGTTAAACGCCGAGGAGGATGTAGAGTTTTCAGGTGGTGGTGGGAGGGTGATGTGCAGGAAGGGGTGTATATGTATTTAAATAGGAGTAATGACGTCAGAATGAAGTTCAACAGGTAATAAAAAGTCATGATTATTACCGAGGACGGAGTATAATGTACCTTGCCATAATGGGCGGAGTAATGAGTACCAGGTATTATAAAAAGGGCGTCCAGGTGTTTCAAGGGGAAGTTCAGGTGCCTTGTGTTTCTTTTTCTGAAAAGGAGGGGGTTCGAACCCCCCCCCCCCCCCTCAGTGACTCCACCCTTGCGGTTTTTCATCATATTTTTCAGTTCACTTTCAGTGGGAATTTCTGCTTTACCGTCTTATCCCCATGTGTCAAAACTTGGGAAGTTTAGTTCTACAACTGCTGTCTTGCTGTAGCTATCCTCGTTACGGACCTTCACTCATATCATCTGGCCTTTCCCGTACACTCCCACGTAAACGTGCAGTGCCTCATCTCTCTACCGTAACAGAAAACAAGATCTGAGAAATGTTTCCTGACAGACCAAACACGACATGAATGCAGCTTGCACTCTGCCAGCAGACATGAGTGGGAACAACACACCCTGCAGGCTTATAATGGTTCACGCTGCCATCATTACAACCCAGATCCCCCCCCCCCCTCCTCCTCTCCTTTCCATAAACAATAACACGCACGAACGGCAAATAAAACGTGAGAGACTCAGGGGTGTGTGAGTGGCGGGAGAGGGAAGGGCCCCTCATGGCTGGGCTAACCGAACACCGTTACTCTTAGTGTTGCACTTCCTTGTGTTTGGCAACACTAGCTTCCTGATACACAACACTGCTGTAGTGTTGACGACGATAATGAACCTCCATAGCGTTACGGGCCGTAGGGGATCAAACCCGCATTTGGTTCGAATCCTGGTCGCGGCAACCGGTCCACAGTCCACCCAGCTGTTCATCCTCACTTTAGGGCTGGTCGATGAAATCGGTACCTGGCATAGGCTAGAGTGTGTGTGTGTGTGTGTGTGTGTGTGTGTGTGTGTGTGTGTGCGCGCGCGCATACATACTTAGGAATAAAGACATGGCACACATTTATAAGATGAAGAGACAGGGCAACACATGTGTACATCTTTCTCCTCATGAAACACAAATAGTAATGATAGACTTTAGGGTAAGATTAAGTTTAATCTGATGTAAGCCACATCAGTCAAAATGTTGGACATGTTAACTCATAAAATTCATTGTGGATGTGACTTAGAAATATTACCAGAAGGAACAGAACACTTTTATTATCCATTCGCCATCTGTCTCCCCTCGCTGCTGTCCACGAGTCCTTCCCCTCCCAGGAAACCCCCTGGTCCACCGAACACCCCGCTCCACCTTCTTCCCTCACTCCCTGAGCGCCCATGGCTTCTGCCCTGCTCACACCCCGACCTTGCCTGATATATATTTGGACAGTCGTCGTCGCGCGTCTAATGCTTGATTTTATCGTTTGCTTGAGATCCTTCAGGTGCAACACACAGCCAGAATATATTCTTTTACCGCGCCATATGTGTATTTCTGGTTGCCCCCCCTCTCTCTCTCTCTTTATATATATATATATATATATATATATATATATATATATATATATATATATATATATATATATATATATATATAAACAGCTGATTCACTCCTTCTTAAAGGTCGTATCACTTGCCTGGTCATCTATCCTTTCAAATCTTAATATCATAATGATTCACACAAAAAAAACAAAACAAAAACAAAAAAATCAAAACAAGTCACCAGTTGCCTCATGACCGCAGACATTCAACACCTGCACAATGAAACAATAATATTTACTCGCACAGTCTCACGTCATCGTGCTCAGCTGTAGACTCCAAGTCAACTACCTCATCGTCGACCAACCACCTCCACGTAGCAATAAAATGCTTTGCCAAGTTTCATGCTTCAGCACCCGATAATTACAGATCCCCTTCCAACAAGCAGGCTACTGAGAAAACGTATATATATATATATATATATATATATATATATATATATATATATATATATATATATATATGTTGGAAAGGATCACAATTTTGCGCGGGATCAAGATATTCCTGTGAGTCCACGGGGAAAATAAAACACGAAAAGTTCCCAAGTGCACTTTCGTGTAATAATCACATCAGGGGAGACACAAGAGAGAAATATAACAGTCAGTTGATATACATCGAAGAGACGAATCTAGGACGCCATTTGGTAAACATGTCCAAAACATGTTTGACCTGTACCAATTTTTTTTTCATATGTAAATCAGAGAAAGAGATGAATAGCTGTGGAAAAAAAAACTTGTAGAAAATGCAATATATCCTCAGGTATTATATTCTAACTTTTTTCGTAGCGTCATAATGAACAATATTATATGAAAATCTGAAGATGTCAATTTAGTTGGAGGAAAGCGAATACTTGCATAACATAAATACGTGGGCGACTGGGCGTACCCGAAAATGCAGTGTTGCCATCGGAGGATCAGTTGGCAAAATGCACTGTCCTCATTTTCATATATATATATATATATATATATATATATATATATATATATATATATATATATATATATATATATAATCGAACATAGCGTTTATGTCGTTCCCAACATTTATTCATTGTATTTATTGATACTATTCGTTACTGCAATATTTCCTGTTTGAGAATGACTGTGTAACTTATTTAACTTTTAAGTATAGTGGTTCAAGGGCCAAGACGTGGCAGTCAAGGTTACGTGACAAAGGTGGATAGCTTAAGCCTAGCTAGTTACGTGACAAATAAAGGTAATTAGACTAAGTCTAGCTAATTACGTGACAAATAAAGATTATTAACCTAAGCTTAGTCGGTTACGTGACGAATAAAGATAAGTAGCCTAAGCCTAGTCTAAGCTTAGTCGTTTGCGGGACATATAAAGATAAATAGCCTAGCCATTATTCAGTTCCTCCATTCCAGCTGTGATACAACAAGTGATACAGTTTTCAGAAGGTACTGGTAAAGACAGTGAAGGATAATTATCTCAATACGCATTTATCAAAAGGGTCACAGTCTACCTCAAGCACTTCCTTCCAACAGGGACAAAAAGGAGTAACACTCGCTATTTTTTGATGCCTTTTACTGGTTCCGTTATGAATGTTAGCGTGTTGAAGAACTCCATTGAGGATCTATCTTTCATCCTAGTGTCCTCGTACGGACAAAGTCCTCGCGAGACGTCTCTCACAGAACCAAAATCGAGACATCTCTCACGTAACCAAAACCCGTAATAAAAAAAAAATATATGTGAACCTTGCTCGACTTGTCGCTGCTTAAACCACACCCTTCCCGAGGACTGGGAAGTCGTCACAGCTTTTCCACTCACTACGATAAGGTAAAAAGAATTGCTCATTTATAGTGAGAATTACGCTTTAATAGGTTTGTGTCGAATAGCATTCTCTTCACCAGGAGCGATCAGTAAATTGCCGGTTGGGCAACTTTTTCCCCCCGCGTCGCTTTGGCCACTGAACACTTATACTGGAATTAGGCGGCTTATATGCGAGTCACTTTGGTTGGAGTTTAACAATAGGATTATCGCCTTTCGTGAACATTTGTACCGGCACTTTATTGACTTCCCAAGTAATGTTGCTCCACATACCTACTAAAGAAAACGGAAATGATTCGGTGATTTAGAAAATGACGAAAGGATTGGGGGGATCGTTCACAGAAAATGGGAACATCACTCAGACGTTCTTTTTCTTCTATAACAAAGTTAATGCGAGTGAAAATACTGGAACGAGAGTTAACTCACACGTTTTTCTGCATGTAACCTTCCAATAATGCTTTAGAATATTTTCTTTTAATGGGATATCTGTGTGAATGGACCTAATATACTGACGCGTGTTTGTAGAGTGGAGAAAAAGATGGAAATTGTTTCCGATCGGGTAGAAAATGAAAGTGGGGGCGGACGAGATGAAACAGACAGGATGGAAAGACAGGATGATGATAAAAGTGAGGACGAACTGGGGGATGATGATAGTGAGGAGGTGCAGGAAGATGAAAATGCGAACAGATAGGAAATAAAAGTAAGGGCGGCCAGGAAAGTGGGCAAGTATCACTTTTGGGGCACCACAGAAATGACTTTGGGATTGAGAAGAAACGCATTGACGATGAACTCCATGTATGTAGCAGAAGTGACTCTTTTTAGGCTTGAGGAAACGTGATTTGGAGTATTACATATTATGCTTTGATAATAGTGATAATGAAGGGCTGTGATGATCTGATACATGTGGGTTGAACGTAGGAGAGGTACGCCTAGGTATCATCTGAACCTATAAACATTTCATCTAACCTTCCCTGGTAACCAAAATGTACGATACTCTCTACGTTCATTGAAAAAGAAAAATGAAAATGTAAATGTTGTAATCCAGTTGCTGGGAAATATGTTCGCTAAGTAAGTTTAATGTTCCCTGAGTGTGTTCACTACCTGTAACTTAACTCCATACAACCCGTATTGAAGAAGGAATGTCTGATATATTTCGAATATGATACTTGCTACATAGGTAAACTTCGGCTTTCTATGTTAGATTTTTAAAGGACTTGTTAAATTGTATAAGTATTTCACTTATACCTCTTATTTTACCTGATCGTCATGCTTTTATATAAATTTTCATTAAGTTAAAAGTGATTTAACAAATCGTACACCTCTGGTCCATATCCGTTTCACTCTGTATAAGGGATCTAGTGCTATGGTTTTTTTTTTTTTAACCAAATTCATAGGCTGTTGCAGCGGTGAGTGAAGATGGTAAGTGAATGCCAGGAGAGAGAGAGAGAGAGAGAGAGAGAGAGAGAGAGAGAGAGAGAGAGAGAGAGAGAGAGAGAGAGAGAGAGAGATGCAGACAATGAAAGTGAAGGTGGACGAGATGCAAGTGATGAGGGAAAGATGACATTGAAAGTGAGGTCAGAGTAAAGGTTACCGCCCTCGGCAACAGACGTGCGTTAGTCTTATCTTCACGGGCGACCTTGGGTGGTGACCTTGGGGCGCGGGTGTGTCCACCACGAACGTAGAAACAACAACAGATATAGATATAGAAACAGGAGCGAAGAGAAGTGGGCAGTCATGGATTCAGTGCTATGGGAGACTGGAGCTAATTTACGAGTCCTTTAACTCACCCATCTTTTCAGTCTGATATGCCGAATTGTTTTTCTTTTCATTGTTAAATGGCATTTCGAAAGAAAATTTGAGAATTGAGACATTTTTTTTTTTCAAAATGTCTGGTACTTTTGAAAATGGTTCTTGACTTACCTTCTCTGATGTAGGTTTTATGAGAGTTACCCATACAAGGATCATCCTTGTGCTTTATGAAGGGAAAATGACTTAGCTCTGTGATTAGTTGGTTACGTATGTCCTCTGGTGAGAGTACACACTAATGTATGGGAGACTGCCGTGCAAGACCTGCCAAGCAGCACTGCATGACCACCCTAGCAGCACTGCATGACCATCACTGCATGACCATCCTAGCACACTGCATGACCATCCTAGCAGAACTGCATGACCATCCTAGCAGCACTGCATGACCATCCTAGCAGAACTGCATGACCACCACTGCATGACCATCCTAGCACACTGCATGACCATCCTAGCAGCACTGCATGACCATCCTAGCAGCACTGCATGACCATCCTAGCAGCCCTGCATGGCCTGCCCAGTAGCACTGTTGCCAACCCAGCAGCGCTGTAAAACCTGCCCAGCAGGCGGCATGACCTACATGGTAGCACTGCATTGCTTAATCAGCAGTACTGCATGACATGCCCAGTACCACTGCATGACCTGCTCAGCCGCACTGCATGACCTGCCCAGCAGCACTGCATGGCATGACCTGTAGCACACGACATGACTTACCTCGTAACACTTTACGACCTGCCTCATAGCAGGTCAGGAAATCGGGCTGGGGTGATTAGGGGGGAGGGAGGGAGGGGGGGGGAAAGATGCAAACAACCACATCGTTAGGCTACTGTTTACGTCGAGTGCAGTCCTGCAATAATTGTCCTGCTCCTGTATCTTCTGCTCTGGGGTTTATTAATCTATAACCAATTCTCTAACTAGTAAAACCGCTGCGCTTTTTTTTTTTTCCTGATACTATACTTTCCTCACATTCAATTTGGGATGATTCTGTATCTAATCCTCCAACCCCCATGTTCGCCCCCAAAGTGTACCTATGTCATCAGTATTTACCTCACGCAAGGTCCCTCCAGAGTCTTCTACCTGCTCTAAATGGACAACACGTATGGCTCAAATGACACACCTTCTCGAGTGCTAAGGAAGTGTGCGTATGAGCTGCCTCCGATCCTTGCTCGCCTGTTGACCACCTCTGGTTTGGTGTAGCCTGTCACTATGAAAGAGGATCGCTTTCAACCCTTCCAACTGTCGCTTCATTACTCTTACTTATACTATTTCCAACTGCTTTCGAGATTCTCCTTAAATCACTTTCTCGGACGCTTAGAATCTCTTTTCCTTCGTTCGTGTCACCAATAGAGGTTTCACAGCGTTAAGGCTACGGTGTTGTTCTCTCCTGTGTGACTCACCTCTGGTACTCCTCTCTCAGGGACTTTGGTTAAACATGTTAGTTGTCTTCGGCATCAACGGAGGAGCATCGGATAGGATATGACATACGTCACTGAGTCATTCTTTCTAAACGACTAAGTTTCGTTTTTCCTGCTCCTCTCTGTTTCCCAGTGCATAGCTACCTCATCGGCCGTGTCCATTGTGGTATAATTGATGGAGCGACTTCACCTTCCCTTCCCTCCACCAGTCTGCGATCACAGGTGATGTCCTCAAGGCTATGACGTATTGCCGGCTCTCGTCCCTCTCTCCGTAAATGATCCTCCTCCAGCTTCTAACCTTTTTCACTCTCATGCTGATGATTCCGCTCTTTCTCGTCCTGTGAACATATTTCCTCTCTCCGTCTTGGATCTAAGTAGCATCTCGGAATGGGGAAGCAGTAACTTGATTATATTCAATAGTGCTAAAGCGCAGTTTCTCATATTTTTCTTTTAAGTCGCTCGTTCCCGTCCCTCACTTTAGAAATGCTGCCGTTTAGCCCTGTAATAAAAAAAAAAGGAAAATGTTATGCATAACCATATCCTCCACCTGTTCTTAAAACTGCACATAGTCATCATCACAAAGTCTGCTGTCCCAATCCTGGGGGTGTTGTATAGGTGCCAATAGGGAGTTTATTCACCCTAGTATGAAGTACTGCTCACATGTCTGGAGTGGGTCTTCGTACGTCTCTCTATTAGCGAGTGTGGAGCCAAAATTCTTGTTTCATTAATTCTCCTGACATCATCTTTCTTCAACCGTCCCTTTCTTTACGCCAGGTGATTGCTACCTGTATCATCATGGCCACTGCTTTCGTCATCTGCCCGCATTTGGCCCTGCCACCAAGGCTTGGACCCAAAGCACGCTTCCCACACTTTGTGGAGACTGGTACCTTATCCCGTTGAACATGTAAACTATGGAAGTATTTTGCTTCTCTTGTCTTTTCCTTTTTACCCTTAACGATCAGGTCCTCAGACACTCCCCAGAGCCTTGGTGAGCGTTTACATCCCCTATTTTTATTCATTTTCATTCGTGATGGCCTTTGACGGTGTCATGTTTTGGGCTCATGCCTTGCCATTCACTATGGCGAAATAAATGAATGTTTAGATAGATAAATGAGTAAATAGATGAATAGACAAAGGGATAAATCGACGTTGGTTAGACATCAGCACCAGAGATTTCCTCGTCGAATACTCATTAGCAGGGAACGCTCTGTGAAAGAGGAACGAGGTAAACAAAGTAGGCCGTGTTGTCCTGCTGCTTCCTAAAGCTCACTCGAATCCCGTAGTAAAAGCTGGTGAAGCCTTTGAGGGTGGCAACTTCATCTTTGTGGAAATCAGAGTTATACACTACGTCAGAAAATGACAGCAGGACTAGTTTGTAGGGGGGGTCGCCCCTCAGCACGGACACCAGGGGTAGACGAGAGATATGATGATCAGTTAGCAGGACTGTGTAGTGAACAAGATACTATCATAGTAGGAGATTTGTAACACACCAGGATCTAAATGGGGAGATTCCTTTTACAGTTGCCCCGGGCGCGGACGTGCCTGAATTTATTTAGTAGTTTCCTAATGCTATTAGTCGAAAGAGAATATGTTAGATTTAGGATCTCTGATTTAGGTCTAACTGCAGCTGAAGATTTCATCAATCACAGTGAAGTTGGAGGAAAGTTGAGTTCAAGTGATCCTCATCGACTGATTACCTTTGAGGCAGCTTTCAGCACCGCAGGTAATGTTGGTCAACACCACAGTCGCGAAATCATACCCGATTGTAAGTGTGCAATTTCTAATATATGATAAATGTTATGTATATGTAGTTTGCAGTTTTGTTATACTTGCTCTCGACAGGGTGGGGTCACCAGAAGGTTGAGGCGTAGTTTAGGGTGGAGCACACGAACTGTTCGCGGAATATGCTAAGGAATCTTTTTTTTTCCTCGTCCAAAACCGGTGTTGGCGTTGTGAGGGAGCTCACTTTATTTATGGCTTTTGTGTTGATGTTTGTGATGTTGGGAGTTAATGCCGTGTGTTGAGTGTGTGTGTGTGTGTGTGTGTGTGTGTGTGTGTGTGTGTAAGTGATACCCAGTATGGTTGTAGTTTGGCAAATGGAAATGGTTGACCATTTTGGCTATACGGGAGGTTGCGGGATGCGTCTGTGTCTGTCTGGGGTCAATAGAATGACCGTGGGTTTCTATATGGGTTGAGACATTCCGTTCCTTGCGAGATGATGGTCCAGTTGTATGATGTAATGTTGCCTTTTTGTTGTTTCTTGGGGGTGTAGTGTCGGGATGTTGTGAGGAAATTCTAAGGTCATCATAAGCGCTTTCGAATTTAAGTCTAGGGAAATCATCCTTACTCTTTACAGTTCACTGGTGCATCTTGAATATTGTGTTCAGTGTTGGTCAAGCTACGTGGAGAAGGACGTAGACAGAGTACAGCGTCGAGCTGCTAAGATGATTCCCGGACTTTGAAACGAATCCTGTGAACCGACGTAGCAATATTTTTTTTTCTTTCTTAGCTGAGACGATGCGGGCGATCGAAGCCTTGATCGAGGCCATCTCTCTCTCTCTCTCTCTCTCTCTCTCTCTCTCTCTCTCTCTCTCTCTCTCTCTCTCTATATATATATATATATATATATATATATATATATATATATATATATATGAATTAAGCTAGATATTTTCATTTAGATTTGTGGTATTTGTTACACATTGTGCAGAACATGGGCCGCATTCACAGACGGCACACATCCTGGGAATCACCTTGAACTTCTGAACCAGATTCAAGTGTTTTAGCTCACTTGCCTCTTGTTTGTAACTTGAAGATGGACGGCATTAATGATCCTGGCAGTTGTTAAGTGTTGACCAACCGTTTACAAGATTGTGTGCAGTGTATCCAGTATACTTCACGATGCACTAACAGTATTAATGAGGACGATCTCAAATGGCCCAATCTTCATTCTTGAACATTACACTAAAATTTTTATATTGATGATGTTTTGGTTAAAAAAAAAAAAATAATGACCATATCAACACCTTTCATGTTAGTAAAACACACACACACACACACACACACACACACACACACACACACACACACACACACAACACACCAACAAACACACACCTGAGGCCACGTCATGATATCGAGCATCCACTACGTCTGCTGAGGTGGCAGGGAGGGAGGTTTGTCATAACGCCGCCAGGTACATCCTGTGTCTGTGGTATAAGGTAACGGGGCAGCTGAGGCCTGAGCACTGGGGCAGGTGCAGTCAGCTGTCCGGGTGCCTTTCCTGGCCTACATCAAGGTGTTGCTTGTTTTTGGTTGCCAGTTGTATCAGAACGATCGACTGTATCTCTCTATTTAGTGCAGGTAAAGCGGATTTAAGTGCCGGTCGTTTCTGTATATCTCTACATTAGAATCCTTTTATTTTCAGCCATGAGTTGTATAGTGAAGGATAAAAGCTATGATGACTGTATTCATGTGGTTTGTGTGTGGCTCTGTGTATGTTGTGTCTGTAAGTGGGTTATGCGTCTACTGAGTGATGATGCCAAGTTTATATTCCACTATGGTTCATGTTCTCCTCAAACATTGGTGAAGTCATAATCTATTTTGGTTTTCTAGTGACGATTGTTTTCTTCAGTCAGATTGTTTCTCGTGTTTAAGTTACCGACTTGGAAGTTTTTTTTCTTTTTCTTTTTTTTTTTTTTTTAGTCAATTTTACGGAACTCAGTGGTGGAGTAGTTAGCGTTGCTGGCCGTGACGCATACACGAGCCGTCCGGGGCCTAAGCCCAGAACTTTGAATGTCGCGGCAGAGTCGGTCCACGGTCAGAGACCCAGGTATTCATCATCCCGCCCTACGGGTTGGTACTGATTTAGGTAACTATATATATATATATATATATATATATATATATATATATATATATATATATATATATATATATATATATATATATATCTTTTTTCTTTTAAACTATTCGCCATTTCCCGCGTTAGCGAGGTAGCGTTATCAGAGGACTGGGCCTTTTTTGGAATACCCTCACCTGGCCCCCTCTGTTCCTTCTTTTGGAAAATTAAAAAAAAAAAAAAACAAAAAAACGAGAGGGGAGGATTTCCAGCCCCCCCGCTATATATATATATATATATATATATATATATATATATATATATATATATATATATATATATATATATATAGAAGAGGTAGTAAAAGCTTTGCGGAAGATGAAAGCCGGCAAGGCAGCAGGTTTGGATGGTATTGCAGTGGAATTTATTAAAAAAAGGGGGGGACTGTATTGTTGACTGGTTGGTAAGGTTATTTAATGTATGTATGACTCATGGTGAGGTGCCTGAGGATTGGCGGAATGCTTGCATAGTGCCATTGTACAAAGGCAAAGGGGATAAGAGTGAGTGCTCAAATTACAGAGGTATAAGTTTGTTGAGTATTCCTGGTAAATTATATGGGAGGGTATTGATTGAGAGGGTGAAGGCATGTACAGAGCATCAGATTGGGGAAGAGCAGTGTGGTTTCAGAAGTGGTAGAGGATGTGTGGATCAGGTGTTTGCTTTGAAGAATGTATGTGAGAAATACTTAGAAAAGCAAATGGATTTGTATGTAGCATTTATGGATCTGGAGAAGGCATATGATAGAGTTGATAGAGATGCTCTGTGGAAGGTATTAAGAATATATGGTGTGGGAGGAAAGTTGTTAGAAGCAGTGAAAAGTTTTTATCGAGGATGTAAGGCATGTGTACGTGTAGGAAGAGAGGAAAGTGATTGGTTCTCAGTGAATGTAGGTTTGCGGCAGGGGTGTGTGATGTCTCCATGGTTGTTTAATTTGTTTATGGATGGGGTTGTTAGGGAGGTAAATGCAAGAGTCCTGGAAAGAGGGGCAAGTATGAAGTCTGTTGGGGATGAGAGAGCTTGGGAAGTGAGTCAGTTGTTGTTCGCTGATGATACAGCGCTGGTGGCGGATTCATGTGAGAAACTGCAGAAGCTGGTGACGGAGTTTGGTAAAGTGTGTGGAAGAAGAAAGTTAAGAGTAAATGTGAATAAGAGCAAGGTTATTAGGTACAGTAGGGTTGAGGGTCAAGTCAATTGGGAGGTGAGTTTGAATGGTGAGAGGCTGGAGGAAGTGAAGTGTTTTAGATATCTGGGAGTGGATCTGTCAGCGGATGGAACCATGGAAGCGGAAGTGGATCATAGGGTGGGGGAGGGGGCGAAAATTTTGGGAGCCTTGAAAAATGTGTGGAAGTCGAGAACATTATCCCGGAAAGCAAAAATGGGTATGTTTGAAGGAATAGTAGTTCCAACAATGTTGTATGGTTGCGAGGCGTGGGCTATGGATAGAGTTGTGCGTAGGAGGATGGATGTGCTGGAAATGAGATGTTTGAGGACAATGTGTGGTGTGAGGTGGTTTGATCGAGTAAGTAACGTAAGGGTAAGAGAGATGTGTGGAAATAAAAAGAGCGTGGTTGAGAGAGCAGAAGAGGGTGTTTTGAAATGGTTTGGGCACATGGAGAGAATGAGTGAGGAAAGATTGACCAAGAGGATATATGTGTCGGAGGTGGAGGGAACGAGGAGAAGAGGGAGACCAAATTGGAGGTGGAAAGATGGAGTGAAAAGGATTTTGTGTGATCGGGGCCTGAACATGCAGGAGGGTGAAAGGAGGGCAAGGAATAGAGTGAATTGGAGCGATGTGGTATACAGGGGTTGACGTGCTGTCAGTGGATTGAATCAAGGCATGTGAAGCGTCTGGGGTAAACCATGGAAAGCTGTGTAGGTATGTGTATTTGCGTGTGTGGACGTGTGTATGTACATGTGTATGGGGGGGTTGGGCCATTTCTTTCGTCTGTTTCCTTGCGCTACCTCGCAAACGCGGGAGACAGCGACAAAGTATAAAAAAAAAAAAAAAAAAAAAATATATTCCGTACTTAATAGCGTGAGCGAAGTAGCGTAAGGAACAAGACGAAGATAGGCCGCATTCACACACGTCCATTCTCTATAGCGTTCATGAGATGGCCTTGATTTAGGGCATTCAATTGACCATGTCAACTCAGCTAACGTTAAAAAGAAAAATGATTAGGTTCATTCGGTCTGCTCTGTTGCTTGACAGTTCCTCTTGATCACATCATGTAGAACTCTCTCATCTACCCTGAATGCAAAGTTCATATGGTATCTGCAGTATACTTTGCATGTTGAAGTTCTGATGTTTTTAGTATGCATTAGTGATGTTTGAAGGTAATGTATAGTTACCGGTCAGGGACTGTGTTGCAATAGTCATTGTCGATAAAGTTTTTCATTCATTCTGGTTACTTTTTGTTGGACCAAAGTCCAGTGTGAGCAGTTCCTGTAAGTTCTTCGTAGATGTGAGCGTTAAGTTCATAGTTTGAAGGGTGTTCATTCATGGGGCATTTATTTATACATCTATCTAGGTCACTGGACTTTCTGTACTCGTGTACCGTATGTGCATTTTTGTTTTGTCTTTGTTTACGCCTCTAGATATGGAATTTCGTTATTGAATAAGTTCGTAAGTAAACATAAGCACAGATGTCTTCTCTTTTTTTTTTTCTATCTTCGAGTGATATTATTAATCACTGACAAAATATATGTCGTCGACTTATCGACAATATGTTTTAGGTCTGCGAGTCGAATCTCGGAGTGCCTCGTTTTCTATGTCACACGTACACGAAAGATTGCGGACGTTGGTCTAAGACAAGGTCCAATATATGTAAAAACCAGCCGTCTGAACTCCCCCGGGGATGCTTCTGTAGTATATAAGCTCAGATCCAACCGTCCAAGATGTGTGGTAGTGGTTGATATGGGTCGTTGTACATATTAGGGAAAATTGTGCTGATGGTGTCTTCCAGAAGGTGATATGTAAACAAACCATCTACAGTCAAGAGAGGCAAGTAGTCCTTCCCTGGTCGGGTGTTCTGATGTATATCGATGACCTCAGCCGTGGTATTAAGAACGCACTGTGCAGGAGAGTATGGAAGGTAACATTTAGCCTGTCATGTAAACATTAGCAGGCGGAATTCGGTTATACACACACACACACACACACACACACACACACATATATACACTGATTTCAGTTTGGTCATAAAAAATATGATATCGGATTTCATATTTTGATGGCATTAATGCAGCATTTAACGATTTGGTCTGTGACCTCTGTGTACTATAGAAGAAAGGGTCAAGTAAAGTAAGTCATGCATGAAACATTTTATTGGCGAGTTCCAGTATTCTGAAAAAAAAAAAATGTATTTCTGTTTCGTAACATCTTTGGTCATGTATGTATGTGTATTTGGCTTTGCTCGTGGGTGTGTGAACAAAATATGAAAAAAAATGAAATTGCAGAATTAAGACAAATAAACAAGAGAAAAAAAAAAAGTTAAAAATTCACGCATGACAGAACAGTCCGGTAGCCGGTATGGCTGATGTGTTGTCGGTGTAGCAGACGACGCCACATACTACCGGACTATGTCCAGCTTAGGGTGAAATATTCTGGTAGTACGTAGAATGTCCCTCTCGTGCTCTATTTTTTTTTTATTCCTAAATAATTCTAGAAGTGACTTCATTGGAATTTACAGCAGAGTTAGGTCGAAGTGAAATAGGTAACGTACTATGAGCACAACGGTGGGACCTTGCAAGGTGCGAGTTAGGCTGTTTTTGCCGAGAGCCTCCTGGCATCTTCATGAGCCTTGGCGAGTACATCCTTGATCATGGCCACGGCTGGGGTGTCCTTCGGCAAGTCTGAAGCCGCTACTTTGAAGCCCGTGATGGGGGAAGCGCCGTACTTCCTCACCTGCACGTCTCCGTCAGGGTTGACGTAGGCGAAGCTCCCAGATGTGCGTCCAGTGAAGTCGCGTGACTCCGTTCTGGTGTTGGAACCTCCCCAGTGACGGAAGGAGTACTGACCCATCTCGTCCTGGGCGTGGTACTTGCCTCCAACGTAGGGCACATCTGGTGAGGGCATGGGTGGGTTAGGGGCGAGCATAGGGTCGCTAGAGATACCCGCTGGGGAGGGTGGGACTGCATACTGGACTGGGGTTGGGCTCTGGATGGGGACGCCGTACCGGGTGAATTTGATGCCAGGCTCTGGGATGTTGGAGACGGCTGGTCTTGCGGCTCCGCTGTCGACGATGACGGGTCTGTTGACCTGTGGGAGGATCTGCGGTGCAGCGGAACAGGCGGCAGCCAGGAACAACACCTGCAGCACACAGGGCGGACAAATCAGGACATTGTTAAACATCATCTGCAGGAGAACCTGACCTCAATGATACAACCTCTAACTTAGAATTGCAATGTTCGTCTCATTATAGCTGAAATAGGAATTATGTCGACCTGGCAGGGGTGAAATGATATAGTGCATCATATGACAACAGCTATTTGTCGATTCACGAATATTAGGTCTGTCAACATACAGTTGTCTCAAAAATACATTTTATTCTTTGTCATGAAAAATATAAGATTTTAGAACTAGAACTAACTGAATGAAAAATGTTTGTTTAGAACTAGAACTAACTGAATGAAAAATGTTTGTTTAGAACTAGAACTAACTAAATGATATATGTTTCAATCATACATCGACGAGTTTGAACTAAAAGTATAGCGATAATTTATGCTTGGTTAACGAGATAGTTTTACGAGTGACGAGATACCTTAGTCATCCTTACAATTAACGAGATACGGTAGTCGCCCTTACAATTAACGAGATATCCTAGTCATCGGGGTAGCTGTAAGGATTAACGTACTGACTGATATTCAAGCTAACCACCAAATATCTGATGACACTTGCGTTCATGTTTCGTTTGCAAACTCCACACTGAGGAACTAGTGAGAATGAAATGGAAACTTATGAAGTTAAGCAACGCAAAGATTTGGTTGACGTAACGCAAATCCATACATTCTGGAAACGTACATCGAAAATGTCCGGAGTCTCGGCTTGAACCTCTGAAACCAACGTCGTACACACTTTAGTTAAGGAGAAAAATATGGACGAATTTCATGCCTAGACAAGATGAAAACTATGTGGGTCACCTTCACCTTGCATCAAATGACTTATTATCATGCAAACTTTAAGGACACAGCAAATGGCAGGCAGATAGGCTTGCTGACAGACAATATTTTTTATTTCATTACGATTTCGTTTGGATTTTTTTTTTTTAAACCAATTGGATGTTTGAGTATTGTATAGCGACAAGAACGACACTATGTTAGTTTGTGAAATTGCTGACTCTGTTAATGACTGAGTTACACACCACTGCCGATTCTGAAACGCTGAAAGAGATAAAGTAAATCTTTAAAACACAATCTCTCTCAAGGGCTTCTATGTCCATCGTCTGATATTATGAACAATGATTGAATCTTCATGACATGAATGGACACCAGACACTCTCAGTATGACTTTAATCAGTGTCCCAGACATCTGTCAGTAATTTGTAATCATTTCTGATATAAACCCAGCTCAGGTTGATGAAAAATACAGGTTAACCTATCCGAGATGTTGTGCTCGCTAAGTGATCCAGCTCGGGGTAGATATATTACATACTAGGATAATCTGGCTCTGATGGTAGTACATCCTAGGTTAATTCGACCTGGGCTAATTCGTTTGGGTATATATGGTTAATCCGATGTACTAACTAGACGTACTAGTTAAGACAAAGGAATGAAAATAGCTGAAATATTTACACTCAGATTTTAAGGTAATCAAGAAAAGAAAAGACTGCATACGCTACTTTTTATATTGTTACATTAGTTATATTTTTTCTCAAGAAAACTGTCATAGCTGATGTACTTAGACGAGAAAGAAAAAAAAAGTGGCCGAATTTTATGAGAAAAGACATGCGAGATGAACATAACAAAGTAATCTATTTTTGTAACATTATGTAAACTCAGGCCAGATAGGCAAGTGGCCTTGTACTGCCGGTCAATAAACTTGGCGGGAGCAGCCATCCACCAGGCCATTAGCCTGACGAAAGTTTAATCTCAAGTTGTTTAATGGGATTTGATCCATCACACTGGTCCATCATAGAAGAGTGGCTCCCTAAAACAAATGGGATATCTGACTGATGGCGTGCAAAGATTAATTTGCTCCAGTATTAATCACAATAATGAACTCCCTCTTACACGCTTTGATAATCCACAATACCAATTGAAAGTGAGTCTTTCATGAAGACTCCGAAATAACTATGAAGTTATGACACTTGGAGTTATTTTATGCGCACGCTGACTTAAGTTTAACCTCTGTATAAGTAATGCCAGATCAGTTAGTATGTCTTAACAGGCAGCAGGATATTGAATCGTATGTAACGAAGTTAATAGGCTGAGTAAATGTTATAATAATAGGCTATTTTCAATAATTTTAAATTGCGGAGGTGGCTGCAAGGATCTTCAGTGACAAAATCTAATTACGGATTGGGTTGCAAGAATTTTCAGCGACAAAATCTACAAGTTATCAGTCAGTTGTAGAGCACGGAGGTTGCTACTCATGATATGGGTATCCTTACCATAGCTCAAGAACCCACAGTCATTTGACACAAAAAAATAGTGCGCGTCCTCAGGATTCTACCGGGTACGGACGGTAATGAGGGGGGTGGGTCATATTTGCTCGCACTCATGGGCACTTTGGAACTTACTGGTTCGTCGTAGGAACACTATAGCGAAGACTTTATCAGACGTTCGAGCTAGTATTTCATATCGAAAATTCAATTAACGAAGACTTTATAAGACATTTGAGCTAATATTTTATTTTGAAAATTTAGTTTTCAAAGTTGATTCTTTCTTTTTTTCAATATGCTACAAGAAGAATGTCCAAGAGCTTCGAGCAAAAGATCACGAAATTCTTACGAGTTAGAAATAATTCAGAGACCATCGAGGGAGTCATCGGGTAGTTTCAAAGTCGAGAGGAACAGATCACATCCAACCCAAACAACCAGAAGAGTCATCCATAAGAATAAGAGATTCTTGGGGCCAGGTACTCACCAGCAGCTTCATGTCTGAGGAGTGTTGGTTACGGAGTCTGAGGAAGGAGGGCGTGTGTGGTTAGCATGGGATGGGGTGGCATCTTATATATCTGAACATCCGCGGGCCACACCCTCTGGAACCGTCTGGAAGGGATCATCTGGACCGCCACACCCTCCTTCCATCGGGTTCCAAATCTTTCCGATTTGGTTTCTGTGGCGTAAGATGGACAGATATCTCCATCGTTTTGCGATGGCAGATTTTTCCTCACGAGAAGTTTTTAAAGGATGATAAATTTTTTCATATAAGGATATGAAAAGGTTTGTATAAAATGCTATAATAATGATCATATGGAAGGTCGATAGACCCTTGGTGCTTCTCTTCACTTTGCCTAGCAACGCCTAAACCACTTTTTGTCAGGAAACGGACACATATCACCATGTCCCAAAAAATCGACTGTTCCGCAGGACGACAGAGTGGCGGACTTGCAGTTTTCCAACTAAATTCGAAAACAGGTATCGCCAGGAAATGTTTACATAACCGATTTGCATTACCTAAAATGCGAGATTCTCTTCTCCAGGGAAGGTTCTAATTTGTTTCTTTATTACGTGTTATTAATGGAAATATGTTTGGAATTTATGAATATTTGACTGAGCAATTTTGTAATGGGTACTTTTGACCAACAGTTATTAAAACTTAAAATCAAATGATACTGAAAATTTAACTTATGTGATAAGAAAATGCAAGCCTGACGGATTCTTTATATATGATAAATGAAGATCTGAAAACATTCAAACCTTGGTGTAATTTTTGAGTGTCCATAAGGCTAGTGTGTTCTTAATATCACCTCATTGTGGCTGGCCGTTGTCATGAATGATCCCGTGAGTGATAGTAGAGGTGGTATATTGATCAGTCAGTGCTAATGGGGATGACTTTTGACCCTCACTAGCGTGAGTATTAAGCCTTGAAGGCTTCTCTTTTAGTCTGCTTGTCGTTACCAACAGACTCAGGTACTTGGATGACCTTACTGTTGTGACATAATCCGTGAGGTCATAGTTGTAGTTACCCAATTGTGTTGTATGAGTGACCTTTACACTCGTGATGCCCTAACTCCTGAATCGTCTCTACAGTCATACAACTTTTTGAATTTGTATGCTTTCTGCAGTGGTTATATTCCCAGTCTATTTATTCCGTTGATCCACTACACTTAGGAAAGTATTTCTCTACATTATGAATTTCACATTATGGCCTCTGGTTGTTTTCTCCCTGCATCTTTCGAGGAACTGTGAACTATCTGCATCATCAAACTGATGAAACTTAAAGGCTTTGACAGGTCACTCTTCACTTTTCTCTCTTCCATGATGGGTAAATTTAAGATCCGTAGCCTTTCCCTGTAACTCAGCCCTCTTAATTCCAGTATCGTCATTGTTGCCCTCTCCTGGACCTTTCCTATTCTGTGCATCTCTTTTATACCGAACATGAGAAGCATATTCTAGTTTTGGCCTTATCTAGGATGGAACCAATTTTTTAAAGTAGTTCTTTATCAATGTACTTAAATGTTATTCTAACATTTTTCAGCAGACAATGCCTCCCATACTGTTCTCCTTAGGTGGGACTTTGGCGACGAGTTAGGGTCGATGTCAGCTCCCTCCAAATCCCTCACACACACACACACACAGATTCCTGCAGCTTATTTTCTGCAAGGTGATATTCATATTGGGATCTAGTTTTACTATAACCCAACCTCCATTACCTTAAGTTTACTTAGGTTGAATTTCATCAACTCCCTTATCACACCAACTTTGGAATCTGTCTAGGTCTTCCCGTAAGGTAATGCAACCTGTCTAGCTTTTCACTTCCCTCATGACCTTTGGCATCATCTGCATACCTATTCACGTAGGAGTCCATACCTTCAGGCAAGTCATGCACGTAGATCAGGATGAGTGATGGTCCCAGAACAGAACCCTACAACACTCGAGTGGTCACCTCCACCCCTCGCGGAAAGATTCCCCTGTGTTGTTCTCTGTTCCCCTCCAGGAAGATAATCTTCAATCCATCGAAGAAGTTTCCTCCTATTATCCGCCTGGTGATCCATCTTCTCTGTCAGCCTCCATTGAGGTACAGTGTCTACTAACATTTCCTGGCAGCCCAGATATAAACAATCCACCCAGCCTTCCCCCCTTGTTTCTGAAAGAGCTCACTCTTTCGTAGAAATCAAAAAGGTTTGGAACACTCGACTTCCTCTCCTTGGAACCGTGTTTTCTCCCACTTAGGTAACTTCTCTGTAGGAAGTTATTCATTTGTTTTGTTTATCTCTTCCGTTGCCTATCATATATTCATCGCCGCTTCCTGGTGTCCGTTCTTGCTGACAGGTTTAACATTTGCCCTTTTCCACGTCTTGGGCAAATTGTCTCTCTCCGGCGACATCTTCAACAGTACTTCAGGTGGTTTTTGAAGTGTATCTGCACACACATCTTCAGCACATACGGTGAAATATTATCAGGACCATGAGCTTCGTATGGGTTAAAAGCCTTTTTCAGTATTCAGCAAACTTTTCTAGATATTTCAGAGATTTCTGTGTATGTCCTCCCCTTTCCATGCCACTGGTATCGGGGAAATAGTGTCTTCCACTGTGAAAACACGTCTGAATTCGTCACTCATTCTCACACTTGTATTTACATCATTCTTTACCATTCTTCTCTGCGGATCCGTTAGCCTGATTACCTGCTCTGTCAATTAATTCCTCATGAATTAATGGAAAAATTTTGGATTATCTCCTTCCTTGTCCTCAATATTCTTTTCATAGAGTTTTTCTTCTTCCTTCATTATCCAGCTGTACACATTCCCTGCTCGTTTACATCCTCCAACTGCTGCTGACTGGCTGGAGTGCCGTGGGTTTCCGCGTCACCGCACATCTCGAAGCTTCTTTGCTCATTGACATCTTTTATTTGAACTAATCTTCCCTTTTTTCTTAACCTTCCTTCTGTATTTGAGGTTAGAGTTGCCCCAGTGTTCTCACTCCTTCACTGTAAATTCCACAGGACCTCTCACCGTCTCGGCTCCTGACTGCGAGCCGCTGTCGATCTCATGGTGTCGGGTTTCCCGCCAATATCAGAGACAAATATTGACAGATTACTGGAAACGAATCAAAGATGTTGCTGATATGAGTTGAATATATCGAAGGCTTTTGTGGTAAGAAACCACGTAGCTGGGATACAGATAGGGCAAGAGGCAGTCTGTGTCTCTGTCGTTACAGATGGATTAATGTTACATCCTCATAGCAAGCACTGAAGCCAGTATGGGATCATAATATCCATTGCGGAACGCTTCATTGGGCGGGAAAACACCACAAAATGTACAGCTAATCCAGTAGAGACGGTTCATTTCATCATGTAATCTAGCCAGACCAGATCATCCAGTATACAAGTGACTTAATTTGACATGTTTTGTTGCTACGCAGTAAGCCACCACCGTACCGTTGTGGTTCTTCGTTCACCCATTGGGTACGACGGTACATTACTTAAGCACAGTGGCACGACCCCTGTGGCGTGACGGTCCAGCCTCTAACCTCGCTCTTAAGGATCTGGTCAAAGAACAGGCCGTCATAGTATCCCCTGGCGTTGCACTGTAGTACATAGTGGTTTAATCTAATCAACAGTTCCAACCAAGTTGGACATTTAACATCTATAATCATTAGAATTGTCCAGACGTCACTGTATGGAGATGTAAACCACACTTGCTCAGAACCATCTTAATAACTCAAGAAGAGGAACGAGTTAATATCGTTCGTAAGAGACAGCCAAAAAGTGGTCCAGTAGACGAGGCTGGTCATCTGTGGCGTCCTTAGCGTGTAAAAGATCATTCGACCATGAAATGTTGCCTGGGGTGAGGGAGTGGACAGGGGACCAGGGATGGGGTCATTGCTGGTACGCAGGATAACCCCCCCAGAGAACACGCCAGAGGCATCTCTTCCATTCATAGCTGAGCGTAAGGTCGTTATTTCTGACCTCTCGTGGTTCGTAGCCATTCATGGGGTTCATTATGGACCCACCTTGAGCACGACGTTACGATCCTTTGGATATAATGACTTGGAATTTTATGTAATCTCTAACGATATCACGTCACAAACCGCCAGGGCATTATAGCCATGGTCGCACAGTGGTTCTGAAGGGTCGTTCGTACCGTCGCACTTAAGTTGAAGAGCCTAATTGTAAACTCAATGTCAAACTGATCAAAATCACTCATTGTGGCGTTGGATCTTACGCACACCTCATCCCCTGTGGGGGCAGAATGATGGATCTTTTCTGTTGCCAGTATGGCGTAGATGCTTGCCCCATTAATTCATATGAATAACTTCTCGTAATAGTTATAATATGAATCACCATAAGGAGCGAGTAAGGGAGCAAAAGCTCTTTTTGTTGGCAGACTTGTAGGCATGTCCTTCACAAACCACCTGTCCTTCACTATCGTAGCGCCCCTAATGGGCGCTAAGCGAAGGTCATCAGCATAATTGGAAGGTGGCTAGGTTAAGAAAAAAAAAGTCTAGAAAAACTGCTAGAGTGAATGATGGCGAGCTTGCAGAGCGCAGCTAGGCTAAACGAAATATGGCTCTTCTGAATGGGGGAGTGGCCAAGCTGAAAATTATTGACGTGCCTGACAATGGGAGCAAACAAGACATATTATTATTCCGTAACAAAATTACATGTCCTATGAACTTTACGTATATATCCACGTAACATCTTGTTTACAAAATCTTAGTCTGTCGTATAAAGGGTTAAAAATATATATATATATATATATATATATATATATATATATATATATATATATATATATATATATATATATATATATATATATATATATATATATATATTTTTTTTTTTATATTTTTTCATCATCAGTAAGATAAAGGTACTGGATTCTAGTGGCATAGCTCGGAGGAGTAATTTATTCTTTGGTGCAGTCTTTCCGCTTCTCGTGTTGGGGAGATGAATGTCGACTCTGGCGATGACACACAGTAAGAATATTCTCGGAGAACCAACTCGGATGGAAAGTCTCATGAAAATCTAATTCTTTTTAAAGAAGAAGAATGAAGTATTTGTTGAAGGAGAAATATCGTGGTTGACCGTATCTTACGGTCGAAAGAGAGCTTATAGCGACACGTTTAGATGTGCAAGTATCTAGGTATTGACTAGGTTGTTCTTGTGCTGGTGTTTTACACGATTGTCGCTTCTTAGAACAATATCCTTCTTCTGTGGGGCAACGAGGATACGTAGAACAAACAGATATTGGGACCATATTCCTTTAAAGAGGATACCTTGCTTAATATTTTCTGTCACCGACAGTTATCGCATAGGCGAACATTTTCACCTGTGCAGTTAAGAGCTGCACAATTTATCATTCCATCCTCACGTTCAGGTTTAACTGTGCAGTGTTGGTCTGCGCAGTGAAAAGGACTGAAAAAGAGCTTGTGTAGCGGTGTAGTGATTCAAAGTTATTGATAGTCCTTGTACTGTCAAAGTCTGACTAGTTTCTTCCAGTATTCCGACAAAGAAAATCCATCTTAATTTTATAGTTATTTCTAGTAGATAATCAATCCTTGATATAAGCGTTCCTTATATATATATATATATATATATATATATATATATATATATATAGAGAGAGAGAGAGAGAGAGAGAGAGAGAGAGAGAGAGAGAGAGAGAGAGAGAGAGAGAATAATATTAGATTTCTAAGCAAAAGATTTAGTTTCGTTGCTTCTTTTTGTATTCGTTTTAGTTTTTCTAATAAGTATGATGACCTTAGATGAACAAGGTATTGTGTATGGTGTCTTGACTAGGGTGCTTGGTCTCCAGATTTCTGCCCGTCAGCTCCAGATTTTGGCCTTTAGATGTTTTTGAAGGTGTTCAATTTCTCGACGACTAAACGTAGTAGACAAAGACAGGGCTGAGGACTGAATGAGAAGCAGAATTTCACTAAGAAATCGAGGGTGGGCAAACTGCTCAAGACGCGGTAAGACTTGTATGGACAGTCATGTAAACATACATTATCATAAACGCGTTAGAGGCATAACAGAAAATCAGAATAAAAGATTAAGAATGACCCCACATTTCTATTTCTCTTTCCACTCATCATTTTCTCTCATTTCCTTTCCTTGTGATTATTTTCCACAATTTCTTTTCAGGGACTAGCCCAGCCTCTGTGTCCAAGAACCTTCGTCACGTTATTAGACATGCCTATAAATGAATATACAGAGGAAGAATTACATGAGATCTCATCACACCTACGTTAAATAAAGTCAGCAGCTGAAGATTTACAGCGGGATGCGCTCTCAGGGTCGTCTCTACACACTGTTTTTCAACTATTATTATTTTTTCCGATTCGAACTTGGCCTTGCGCGCACGGGCGTGGTGGTCATGGTGCGTCATTTGTGTGTGTGTGTGTGTGTGTGTGTGTGACGCACTCTGGTATGAAATGTCTTTGTTATTAAGCATTTTGTATACTGTCATTTGCATTATCACATAAGCTTTATGTGCACATTTCATGCCGTTACCAGATGACCAGCTAAGATACATGATATGATCTGCCATATTTTTTTGAAGAATCATGTAGGATTCATAATGATAGTGTTAGGAGTCGTAATATTTGTTGTGGAATGTAGTGAAAGGCTCTCAAGTAATCATTTGATGAGGTTATGATGTACAAACTGGTGTCTCGACCTGATTACTGTTGTTTACATTAGTCGATGGTTCTTTTTCGAGTGTTTTTCACATTGCATGAATAGATATAGAAAAATGTTATACGATGTTGTTTAGTAGATTGTTTATGAAGGAGAAGGCACGTGAAATCATAGTGCGTGGCAGTTTGGTATACCCTGTTCCTCTCGACTGAGGGGGAATGTTGGAGTGTTGATGTGATCTGGTGATCTTGCATGGTACAGCGTCGTCCCTCACAGCGTCAACATGCTCTACTCACTCCAAGAAGCTCTGAAATGTTTGCATGTAGGTGAGAGTAGCGAGGAGAAACAACAGCGTACCATTTAGTAGAACTGGCTACTTCGATTAGATTCAGTCAGCCAGTGAAAACACCGCATTCATGGGGCGTTGACTGTTGTCTGGGTATGTAGTTTAAATTTCGAGGTGTTTTTCCTTAAGTCAGTTTTCCCTTACATGAAGTAATTTCCTGAGAACAACGATATTCTTAATGTACAGAGTTTATTCAAAGATACTCCGTCTTGGTGGAACCAGAGGGTGTCCACAACCGCAGCTTCGTCATCAACTTATTTCATCCATCTGACGTGTGTAGGCAAGTGGCAGTCTGTGAAATGAGATCAGAGGCCAGGTTGAAGCTGGTTTAGGTGTGGCTCACAGGGGAGGAGTGGGATTGGGGAGGGAGCGTTGGCTGAAATATGGACAGAAAAGGAGTGGAGGAGGAGGAGGAGGAGGAGGAGCGAGGTGGGTGTGGCCATGGAAGGTGCAAGTGAGGCGAGTGGCTGGCCTGGGTATGGGAGACTGGTTCTGTGCGTAAGTGTCTGTTTGCACGATACGAGGAGGCGGTTGGACGCTCGTGGGGCTCCGAATCTTTCGTGTGTGTGTGTGTGTGTGTGTGTGTGTGCGTGTGTGTGTGTGTGTGTGTGTGTGTGTGTGTGTCAGTTGTTTTGTAAGAGTTCTGTCTGACCGTTTTCAGCTATAATCTGAAGGACGATGGTATGTGGAAGGCTGCATCACGTTGCGTAACACCCTCCTGTACACATCTTGTCATCACCACTCAACACTGGCGCTCTCACAAAGACCTGCTCCCACTGTACCGTCCATCTACCGCTACAGACTCTTCTCGTAGTGTGCACAACATCTACACATCTTTAATGTGTTTTCTCCAGTTGAAGTATTTCTTGCTTCGTGTGTATATCATTGGAAGAGAAGTTAGAGGTAAGAAAATGTGGATTTTCGAGTCGTTTATATAAGATGTAAATCCTTGGACGTGTCAAAGTTGGTTTAAAAGTATCGGATTCGATTATTCTCATCTCTACTTTCGTAGACGGAATGCCGGACGTAATATCCAACGTATTTCCGAAATGAACATCAAAATCCTGGAGCCGTCCAGGGAACAACGACTAGACACATAAGTGTGTGTGCTTTCTGGGGTTCGCCTGAGCCCTGCTGTGGTGTTTTGGTGGTGTGTGCTGAGCCCCGCAGGAGGGTTCTGTCCATACCACCAGCTGACACACAACACCGTCCTGCCAGGGTTGATACAGAGTGTGGGAAATCCCCAGCGGTAGTAGAGTACACAGAGGAAAAACTCGTCTGTGTATACCGTAGTGACTGAAATTGAATAATGAAACACAATCTACTTAGATTTTTTTTTTCTAATTACCAGTGTTCGTGTAAACCAACGAAACATGTTTCGTTTTGAAGTGCTTCATGAACCCAGGGACCGAGTGGGGGCGTGTATGTGACGTCACGAGGAAGGCCAGTGGAAGACCGCTACATAAGGAGGCGACGCATCTGCCCAGCATCACTTGGTCCAACTCCGCTCAAGGCAGCGCACTCCGCCCACCATGAGAGCTCTGGTCAGTCCACAAGTCCACCTCACCAGGCAAGGTTTGGTGAGATCACCGCCACACTCTTGATGCAGGTGACGCTGATGTAAGGTCTGTCGGCCAGGACCTGACCTTGATGGTGTTCTCCTGCAGGGGATACCTTTTTTTTTTTTCTTTTTATGGGTAAACATTACCACCAACCCGGAGTTTAATACGTCACCAGATTTGGCTTTTTTTTGTGGGGTAAAGATGGTGGGAGTGGAGGCTATGGTGCGGGCTCGGGAGTGGGACGGGGGTATTCCCCCGATGCATAGTATGGTCAAACCAACCCTGGGTGTGAGTGGGGCTGCTGCATCGTGTGTGTGGCTGCTACTGGCATTAGTACTCACGGATGACTTACGTATGAGGATTTAAATGCCGGTAAGTTCTTGTAGTTCATTTTCACGTCTTTACGTAATGTTTTTTCTGTGTTTTTTTTTTTATGTTGGTCAGTTGTGTCCTCGGTAGGTGTTCAGGTGGTGGCGCTGGTGTGGCGAGGGGACCTGGGATGATCCCGCTCCCACAAGATGGAGAGAACCTGGTGAAGATACGAGGTTTAACGTATCCTTTTTCCCCCGTGTCTTCCCGTCTCTGAGCTACCGTCTCACCAGCGTCACTCGGACAACAACACAGCCCTTCCAGTCTTGAAGAATACTTGCCTCAGACACAGTCACTCTGGCTTTCCCATCGTCAGGAGCAGCTGGACCACAGTTATTCTATCATGATCTTCTTATTTTGTAAGGTTATATAACGACAGAGATGTCGCGCACCTCGGTGAAATATGAGGCGGAGAATATATAGGTATGGTATGTGAAGTATAAATGAATGGAAGGAGTTGCCCAAACTCCGATGGTGAGGATGGAAGCAAAAGACAAGAGGGTCTTAGTCAGACCAAGTTTGCCAGATACAGAGGTGATGCCACCTGTAGACGATCCCAGATCCCTTTGTTCTGGTTTACCTGCCGCGTCTGGACTTGTCTCGAAAGTCTTTCATCGGTCAGTGCACACAGGGTTACGGCCGACGTGCAATTTCAACATGATTTGTGATTCTTCAGCCAATTACCTCAAAGTCCTAACTTCTGTTTATGTTTCAGATCTTCATCCTGGCGACATGTTGGTGTCGCGCATATCCAGTGCTTCAGGAGCCCGTATACGTCCTTCTAAGGCAGCCCGTGTCCTCACCGGATCATGATCTCGCTTCAGCCGTGTCCACGCACTCCTTCCAAGACACCTCACCCGAGCAGGAGGCGGCAGACGGGGAGTTCTCGTCTCCTCTATCCACCCAAGACCTGCTGGAAGGCGGTGTTCTAGTTCCCGACTCGCCTCTTGTTATAGACGCTCTGACTGTTGAGGATTCTGATGTGGGTGGTGATGCCGTCCTTCCTCGTCTTGACGCTGTGACTGTTGTTGTTGAGGAAGAAACCCCGGTCGTTAATGAGGCCTTCCCTATTCTTGAGACTTTGACTGTTATGAAGGATTATCCCGTGATAAATGATGGCCTTCTTGTTGCCGTTACTTTGACCTTTCTGGAAGATGGAACTCAGGCGGTCAAGGTCGCCTCCCTTGTGGACTCTTCCATTGTCACAAGACAGGAGACCCCTGATGTCGAGGCCGTTTCTCCGATGATCAACGCCGTAGCTGTTGGGGATCCTCTGGATAACGTTCCTCTGAAGAAGCTTCCAGCTCAGACTGAGAAGTTGAGTACTGGAAGGTCTGGAACTCCAGCTATTGAGGATGCGTCACCATCTGTCGACTCTGCTCCTCTGGTGATGGCAACAGGTCCTGTTGCCGATCCCGTGCGAGCTGTGAAGACTGTCTCTCCTGTTGCTGAACCTGGTCCCGTTGCGAAGGTTACAGATCCTGTTATTGACTCTGTTCCAGCTGCGAAGACCACCTCTCTTGTTGTGAAACCCGTTCGCGTTTCAGAGACCACAACTCATGTTCATCCTGTCCCTGTTGTGAAGGCCACAGATCCCGTTGTTGATGCTCGCGCTGTTGTGAAGGCCACAGATCCTGTTGCTGATGCTATCCCCGTTGTGAAGGCTGCAGATCCTGTTGTTGATGCTCTCTCCGTTGTACAGGCGACAGATCCCGTTGTGGCTCCCGTCCCTGTAGCAAAAGCTGTCGCTCCCGTTGCGGCTGCCTCTCCCGCAGTAGTGGCAGCGGCCGCACCGGAGCCGCTGCTTGCTCCAGGGCCTCCCATGCCCTCAGCGGCCACACCCTTTATCGGGGGCCAGTTCCACGCTCAGGACGAGGCAGGCCAGTACTCCTTCGGCCACTGGGGAGGACCCAACACCCGGGTTGAGATACAGGACTCCATGGGGCGCACCTCTGGCAGCTTCGCCTACGTGGACCCCGAGGGCGACGTCCAGATAAGGAAGTACGCCGCGGCCCCTGGCTCTGGCTTCCGTGTGGCCGCCTCTGACCTGCCTACGGACACGCCCACGGCCGCCCACGCCCGCGCTGCCACCGAAGATCTCGTTGGCCGACCAGTTGTCAGCAAGGCTTAGTTTTATAAGCGTTAACGATGACTGAGAGGCAAACGTCTGTCTACTTTTATATTGCCATAGATTACAGTTTCCATGCACTGGGAACTAGAGGCAAGCAACTCGACAGACAGTTTAAATAATGTCTCACAAGATACCAAAGCGTCATCCAGTCTGTACTGGTATGTTGGGGAAACACTCCGCCAGTACCAGACTGGTACCATAATAATATGCTCCTCAAATATGGGTATTCTATGATTAAGTCTTTGTAAATAAACATGAAAAAATTGTAAGTTATTATACATGCAGGTACTACTACCACTTTGCCCTAACATAGCGTTAATTTTCATGACTTTCCTGGAGGCAAGTGAGTGTAATTTGAGGCGTCAGTTGGGAAGAACTTGCTGTACAGGTAAATTTGTATTGCATTCTCGTGTTGTAACTCGATGAGCCGGAGTCAACCACGTAGCTTGGCGATCACTTGACATCGCTGAAGGTAAGCGAGTGAGTGAGTGTGTGGTTCTCGTCCACGCAATACATGTCAGTCAGACACTCAAACCTTTGTCTTGGTTATTAAAGCTCAATTCGATGCTAAAGTTACTCTGTATCAAAACGTCTCTCGATCTCTACTTGCACTTAGTTTCGGAAGTTAACATTGTAATGGATGAGGATAAGGCTGAACGCCAGTATGTAATACCACTCTCCAATGACCCACGCGTATGATCCTATACGCTAATGTCTCGTCATGCTATACAAAAAACTATAAGTGCAGTTTTATCCATGATTAAAACTACTAAATCAACTCACACCATCCTACATTTTATCTAGTCTTAGGTAACTGATGACCTGAAGATTTGCTCCTCCTCTTTCCAAAACGTTTTTCTTTCCTCTAACGTAAGGTTAGACTACGTTTGTTACCTAAACTAGAAAAGCGATGGGGGAAGAGAATTTTCAGGTGTTCTCCGGTACCTCCCACACCAGTGAGTGGGTCAGAGGGCGAAAGGTAGACATGCTTCCAAAATATTTATATTTCCCTCCAAATAAGCAAGGTTAAGACTGCTTAAACATCTATCTGTTTGTCACTAAACTGATGTGAGTTAATGTTAAGGGTGAGTTCACCACAGATTCTAGTTGTAATGAACCATGAATGTCATGACAATAGTTTTTTGACAATAAATTGTTTGACTTGTGTTGACTTACCGACCTTAGATTTCGGTTTCGGATCATTCGAAGCTGATTGACTGAATGCACTCGAAGTTATCCCCAGTCCATGAGCTTGAGTTCATTTGTACAAAATGAATATGCAGTGTACATATGCAAATATTGCATCGAGAAGAGTTCGTAAGGTATATGCAGGTACTTATTTTCAATGTGGCCCTCTTAGTACGCTTATAATAAGAGTACAGAAATATACCTGAACAAGTTACAAAATAGAATGATATAATGAAAAACTATTATCACAAAAAACACACACACACGACAATAAATGAATAAGATATTACTTTCATGTACATTAAGATCATGAGCACCTAACGTACTACAGTATCTACCTGTGTAACAAAATTTTGTAAATTCAAGGTCAGTGGTCAAACAAGAGTAATATGATTATGTAAACCCACCTTATCATTATTTACACTATTAGTTACCTAGGAATATGCGCAGTAGTATTGTTTACCTACACATACCATGCTTTTTCTTTACTATAGAGAAAACGTATTCATTTCCGCAATAACTAAAGCATTGATGTCAATCCCCTTTCTTAACTAGGATTGTACGCGATCAAATTCAACAGCTTTTGTTTGATTATGGCGAGGTAAGGTTAAAGGGATCGAATCAGGATGGATAGATAAGTACATTGAATACCTCAGACTGTTGCCGGGATAGACGAAAAAGCGGAGCAAAGACTTGTGTCTTTTTACAAGAGGAAAGATGCTTGATATAAAGTCTCGGGTAACATTAGAACTCTATATTTTTTTTATGAATTTTAGAACTAAGCCTATTGTAGGTTAGGCTTTACTAAGATAAAAGAAGCTGTAATATATTTCATGAAAGAAACGAGCGGATTCTCGCTGAATGAAGCGGATTTTTACGATTGTGATGGAAAACGTAAACAAAACCATGTGTTTGGTTTGTCACTTTACGAAGCCGAGATTATCTCTTTAATTTGTGTCCTTTGATCACCTGCCACATAGTTTTGACAAACGGAGTGCTTTCCTATCAAACAAAGGTAATTATTTGTTTCATTGGTGCCACTTTAGTGGTGTGTGTGTGTGGTATGAATGAGTTATTGTACAGATGAAAATTTTTTTGTTGATTAAGATGTCTGAAGTTTTCTCTTTCTCGGATTTGCCATAAAAGACACGCAAGAATCTCATGGACTTAGACAGTTTTTCTTTCACACGACAAGCCGATTAGCCTTAAAACAACGTAAAGGAAAAGTAGATAGTGCTCTGAGGTTTTGGAAAATCAACCAATCGACCTTACCAAATCTACCATTTGGGGTAGAGTATTTCTTGAACCTACCTTAGCTATACATAACCTAATTGAAGGAAAGTTGTCCATCCTTCCCTCGTACATAAACTTAATACAAAATACAGAAGTATTGTACTTTCGAAATTTAACGATATGCAGGACAGCGCTTCACATGCTGTACTACATCTATTGTGGTGATAGAAAAATATTAGTAAAGTTTAATATCAGCGATTCTGGAGACAAATCAGACGGTAAAAGCAGATGGTACTTCGGACATAGAGGTAATGTCTTCCTGAGAATGGTGAAAGTTTGAAGATTTTTCAATGCGCCACTTTAGATCATCAATGTGGAAACCAAACTTTTTCACCAAAAACCTGAATATATCATACGTTACTGTTGTGTGAAAATTGAATAGAAAAATAAGAATCTCTAAACAATGAAAAATTTACAAACCAGAAGGATAAGGTAAACAAAATAAAGCAGTAACAAGACGGTACGTTTGAGCTAAGAAAACGGTACGTTTGAATTAAGTACGTTTGATTTACTCCTAACATTGTCCAGGAAATTAAAAGTACAATGGTGAATAGCGAGACAATGCAATGTTTGAAAGCAAATATATTGTTTGAATTATTGCCATAGTAGACGACAGTACAACGTTTGAAAGCAAATAGATTGAATTATTGCCATAGTAGACTTTAGTCAAACAATCCAACGAAGAATATTTTGTCTGACAGATATTTGTGAAAACCAAGCCAAAGGATTTGTTATAGTTAATATATTCCAGCTACACTTGCGGGAATCACTACATATAATGTCTAAAGTTTAGGCCTAAAGTATAGACCGCGAACGTTGACTTGAAACAAGGAAAGTGAGGCGTAAATGGGATAAACAAGAAATCAAAGACAACATGAACTAAGAATCAAAGACAACATGAACTGAGAAGTTAAACTCGGCCTTACCTAACACATCCTAGCTAAATTATCAGCTGAATATGATTTGCTTAGTGTCTTCTTCTACTTCTACTTCTTCTTATGATGATGATGATGATTATTATTATTATTATTATTATTATTATTATTATTATTATTATTATTATATAACGCCTTAAGCAACATATAGTACGTTGTAACTTGGGTACACGAATTACAAAATATATTTGGGACTATGTATGCGTTCCCCTATACAGAATATTGATGAGATACGCTGTAGATTTCAAATGTATTATGTGGTTTCATCATACATTGTCAGTTTGTTTTTTTATTTCTCATTTTCAGCGGCGACACCAGCTGAAGGCAAATAGACAACTGCGGCAGACATTTAATCCAAAAATGACATCGAAATAAGGTAAGTGTCGCTCCATAGGGGAAGTTAGGTTAGGTTTTCAAAAGATCAGATGGCTTTTAAGCATATTTTCTTTGCGATACTAGCCTCACATTTTCCCCCCAAACCATGTTTTTTTTTGTTGATTATTATTTCTTTTATAAAACAACAGTATCGTTAAAAACACGTAGGTGTTAAGTTGTTCCAGTTACGGTAACCAAAGCTTGCGAAACAGGAAAGGATCCTGTGTTTGTATTGCCGAGTGCGTTGAATATATTATTATTATCTAGGGAATAAAAATCAATTGAGGAGGGTGACGGGGTTCATTCCTCCTTGAGCAAACTTTATACAACGAACTTGTTCGATTTTAGTGATGATAGATATGTTCCTACAGTTATTCTAACCATCATTGGACATTGAAAGGAAAAATAAATGTATGTGTTTTAAGTTTCACTGGTCTTTGCCAGTAACTAATGAATCACCCTCAGTCATTTTCACCAGCTTCCCTGTAACGATGAGTTCATTTTAACGAAATAGTTTTCTTTCGCTGCAAAGTATATTGATTTGTTTCATTGAACTAGACTTCCTCGATTATTGCGATAAACTGTTTCATCTAATATTTTTTTTCTATTTTCATTCAAAACTGGTCGCCGGTCTTCTAATAAAGTTGTGGTAAATTTATTGTATTAAATAGTTTGAGAATTTGACTTATTATTGATGTAGCTCCAAGTTCAACAACAAAAACCAGCTCGACAGCGCCAAGTTCTTTTAAATATAATGTAATACCACTTACCACTCTTGTTTTACGTTTTTTTGGTCATTGAGCGATTTTGTAATTCGTCCATTTCGTCTCTTGATTCGCGCCTGGTCAGACCCATTGATCTAAAAACAAAAAGAAGAAAAAATCGAGCATCAGTTTTTTAAGAATTAAAGCTGGAAAAAGATTGCGGCGGCCATATTGGAAAGACCCAGACGTTTGTTGTGTCACCTTTATGCGAGTGCATTATTAGAAGCAAAAATCAACGGAAGAAAGAATGATGTGCTGCTTTCTCCAGGTGTGTATACTTTATTATATTCTGACTTTCCCATGATTTTTTTTGCCTTTGGCGCCGTCAAAGGGGATTTAGATTAGACCTTTAATTTGTCTTTTTATTTTTGGATGCCACCATGCCACTGTATTGGACTTTGGCACCCCTAAAGGGTCTTTTAAGTAAACTTTCAATTAGTCACTTTCGTCCGCAACTCGCAGATCAATTTGGGTTTTTACAATGTAGCATCGATTAAAAATCGTGGACTTCAGGGTTCCGTATCATAAGAACAGCCACTATTTTTTTTTTTTTTTCTATATCAGTGATCAGACCCCATTAAAAAAACATATCAACATTATGGAAAATTAACAGAAAAGAGCAACTAAACTGGAGCTAGGGCTTGGTTATTTAAGAGGAGACATGATGGAAACGCATAACTTTGTGTCAAATGTAATTTTGAGTGAGAGCGGATTTTGTAACTAAGAAATGCAAATGATACAAGAGGGCATGAAAAGATAATTTTTTTTATTTAGGTATAAAAAAGTACAAATTACCACCTCCTCTTTTTTTTTTTTCTTTAGGGAATGTACATTAACGTTCTACAAGAATATATGTAATGTATTACAGATGTTTAAACCATCGCACCCTTAAAGTATTTCCCTCAAAAGTTGGCAAGGCATTGAAGAGGAGGGAAAATGTGGACGTACGTAATACAGAAATAGAGGAACTTTCTAGATATTACCAGAGCCTATGGAGACCTCACCTAGAATTTCCTAGGGCCCAATAATGACCTTTTATCGGTCGTATAAAGCTAGTCTACAGCATTTTTAATGTCTCCCTACTGGTTACTCAGAGGGTAATCAAAGTTTCACTTCTTTGGTTGAGACATGATTTTATATGGACAACTGTTCAACTGTTATATGGTGATTTTTGTTGCCTTACGTGTTTGGAGTCTGATGTGTTTTAATTTCTTCAAAGCTCAGGTTTCTTTTATATCGCTTATTGATAATAGACGTGAATTGAAATTCTGTTTAGGCGTTGAAAATAAAGTTTTGAAGTCCAGTACATGAATATTGCATTGAGCATAATGGAGAGAGAGAGAGAGAGAGAGAGAGAGAGAGAGAGAGAGAGAGAGAGAGAGAGAGAGAGAGAGAGAGAGAGAGAGAGAGAGAGAGAGAGGCTTTAAGAACAATTTTCGTGAGAAAATCATGCGCGTGTTCTTACCTAGCTTTCTGGTGTGAATACGTCATCTGCCTTCAATGTCGAGGTATGTTCTTATCTCTTTATCTGGTACGTTCATCATTTCTCAACGGTTATTTTCAGGTATGTTCTAACCCACTGAGATACTGGGTTTCTTCACCATGTTATTACCTTATATTTTAAGGCATATGACTGAGATATAAAGTGTGTTCATATTTCCACTCAGATATCTGTTATGTTCGTTATTTTCTTAACCTTTATTGTTGAGGTATGATCTTTGGTTCTCCCATACTGAGGTATCTAGCATTTTTATTTCCTGATAGCTTATTTTGGGTGGCATCTTCTTAGCAATCTGCTTGGTGTATTCGTCATATCTTCAAGTGCCCGTTACTTTAGCTGAGGCATATTGGTAGTGGGTAAGCTATTGTGATGCGTCAAGCATATGTGCAATTTTTGTTTAACCTTTTGCCAGATGTTACAATATCGATAGTATGTTATATACCTAAAATTGTCAAAGTTTTAGGGAAGGAAATTATTGAATTCAGTATTTTGAATGGCATGATGAATATTTAATAGAAAAAAGTCTTATAATACCATTTTTAGCCTAGTTAAAAAGTCTTATAGATTTTTTTTTAGCCTAGTTAAAAAGTCTCATAAAAAACAATTTTAGCCTATTTTACATATGAATTTTAGCGTTAGTTAAAAAGTCTCAAAAAACAATTTTAGCCTAGTAGACGTTGCAATGCATTTAAGTATACAATGGCAATGAATCGTAGTCTATGCGTGAAACCAATTGTAGCCTAGCCTATGATGGACTGTACCCGATCCAAAAGCCAATTTTAGCTTCATACAATTGCAATGGATCGTAGCTAAGTTGATTACTTGGATTCTAGCGTAGCATGATTCCATGGGAGCTGCTTTAGACATGAAATATAACTTTAAGTGTGCACGATGGTGCTGTCATGATTTTATAGATTAATTACATGACCGAACTCAGTGCTCGCGAGCAGTAGACCTCGACAATTAAGTCTAAGTAAACGTGTGGATCTGCTGTCATCATTGCTCGTAATAATTCATTTTTTTTTCAGGCATTGTATTTGCCTCACAAAAATGGAATATAAAATACTGATAGATTTATGTGCTTGAACATGTATAATATTTCATTATGCTTTCTCTGGCCTGCAGATACTGAATAAGAGTGAAGAAAATATTCATGAATTGTATTAAAGATATTAATTTCCGTGCTGATGTATAAGGCTAGATGGTGCCCAAAAACTTTCAGCCCCAGGATCTTATTCATCATGAAAATTAGGCCGTTTTGACATTTTGAAGCAAACCTATTCTCTGAAGAAAAATGAATAAAAGTGGAGGGTATATTTCAGACAAAAACTTTGTTGCAAAATTGAAATATAGCGAAATGAAAGCCGTCTATGTTTGAAATAATTACGTAAAGTACTTTTTTTCACTTAAAAGGTCATTAATTACTTATGTCTATATATATATATATATATATATATATATATATATATATATATATATATATATATTTATATGTATATATATATATATATATATATATATATATATATATATATATATATATATATATATATATATATATAGAGAGAGAGAGAGAGAGAGAGAGAGAGAGAGAGAGAGAGAGAGGCGTTACTGGCTCCGCCCAGGTGAGGTATCGCTATGAATAAAAAGTCACCTTCGACGAGGTTGTATCATCATTGTCTGCGAACCAAAAGTACTCTTTTCCGAGCCCATCCTTTCCCTGCTACTAATTCTCTTGCAGCCTGAAAGGTGCATATCATTGGGGATACAGATCTGCAAAAGAATTCACTCCAAATAATTGTAGTTTTTCCTGCTACTGAAAGGAGAGCATCCTTGGGCTGCAGAAGCCTTTTCAAAGGTCGTTCATGGCTAACACCAGGGCTCTTTTATAGAAATCGATCCTAGGGTAATATAAATATATATATATATATATATATATATATATATATATATATATATATATATATATATATATATATATATATATATATATATTTGACGCCATTTGGTAAACAAGTCACTTGTTTACCAAATGGCGTCCTAGCTACGTCTCTTCGTTGTATATCAACTATTATATTTCTTTCTTTTATCTTCCTAGGTGATGTGATTATTACACGAAAGTGCACTTGGGAACTTATCGTGTTTCATTTCTCCGTGGACTCGTAGGAATATATGTATTTCATGTGTGGCGGGGTGGCGATGGGAATAAATAAAGGCAGACAGTATGAATTATGTACATGTGTATATATGTATATGTCTGTGTGTGTATATATATATGTACACGTTGAGATGTATAGGTATGTATATTTGCGTGTGTGGACGTGTATGTATATACATTTGTATGTGGGTGGGTTGGGCCATTCTTTCGTCTGTTTCCTTGCGCTACCTCGCTAACGCGGGAGACAGCGACAAAGTAAAATAAAATGATAATAATATATATATATATATATATATATATATATATATATATATATATATATATATATATACATATATATACTCCTTGCTATCCCAGAAGTTCTTTCTGTCAATATAGGGTTCCTGCAGCGCTTTGGAAGATGGCCACGTCCACCTGTCGGGTCTTAATAGAATTACCTATTTTTTTTTTTTCATTTCACAACTTGATGTTCAGCCATACTGAGGCAAATTTACACACAGGAATGTAATTTATATTAGCTGACTGAACCTAACCGATATTAACTTTAGACTCACGCAGAGGATGAGGTCAGGTTAGGGTTAGTTTTATTCAATTTTTTTTCTTGTATTTCGTGAATAAAAGTTATTCCATTTAGTAGTGACTTGTGCAAAGTAATTTTTTCCTTCCCAAGATTCAGGCTATAGCTTATGGCAAATGTTTGGTTGTCGATATGGCCCAGCTGGCAAGTTTTTGTGGTTTTATGAGTATCGTGTTTTGCATTCTTGGGGGCCCCACCTAAGACTTAGCCTTGTGGGTCCGTATCTTCTGAATTCGTGCAGTTATCTGCGTCAAATCTCGTGGGTGTATAGCCATGGCTGTCACTCGATCCCTCACTCCTTCAGGGCATTAAATGTTTATTATGGCTGTGGGTAGGGATAGAAATACCCGACAATTTCTGTCCACCTGTCTTCATGGAATCCACTTTCTATTATGTAGGTTCGGATGAGGTGGATACCAACCTCCCACAACACCCATTCAGATCCTCAGCCCATGGCCGTTGATAAGGTGAAACGTGAGGTGTTGCTAGACACAGGAGCTCTTTACTTTCTCCCACCCTCCCTCCCTCCGTAGTGACCCCTCAGAGTTTGATCATTCCATGTACACATCCTCCTCATCATGCAAAACACCCCCTTTGTATTGGATCGCAGATCAGTCAGTTATGAGGCACCCTGATATGAAGTAGTCTCATGTCATCCATCCATTTCTCACATGATCTGCCTTTTTTGTGTTCTTGTTCCCTCGTCTGGACGAGTATTATACCCTCTTGCCCGACCTATAATTTCCCATACGATGGCCAGTAATACTCTACCGTCCTAAGGGAGTTTTTATCCATAAGACTCTCCCTTTCACACCTTCCTTCTTTACTCGAAGACACTACAACCGTTATTCATCTCTGCTCTTCTATATATATATATATATATATATATATATATATATATATATATATATATATATATATATATATATGTATATATATATATATGCATATATATATATATATACAGAGAAGGGGCCCAGGTGAGGATATTCCCTCAAGGGCCCAGTCCTCTGTTCTCAACGCTACCTCGCTAATGCGGGAAATGGCGAATAGTATGAAAGAAAAAGAAAATATATATATATATATATATATATGTATATATATGTATATATATAATATATATATATATATATATATATATATATATATATATATATATATATATATATATATATATATATATATATTTCCCCGTGGACTCATACGAATATACTTGATCACTAGCCTTGCTCAGATGTTCTCCCAGTTGTCTAAACTCACCCACACACTCACTAGTTGTCACCATTTAACGTAATGTCACCCCTTCGATTCCTACTTCTTTCAAATTGAAGTTTTGCTCTCACTGACTTCTTGCATCCCTTTCCAGTATATGTCAGGGAGACCGACCATTCCATCCAACTCTTGTGATTCGACTTTGGGGCGAAGCATCATCTTCGTACAGCAGCTGTGGTAGCATCTCTGTTGTGTTCCATCTCGACAACAACGTATCTCCGTCACCGTACCTCGCTCATACCTCACATAGCTAGCTAGCTAGGTGCCTCATTCATGAAAAAAAGGCATAGATCTCCCATGGTGGTGACATCACGACCTTGAAATCCTCGCCTTTTGAAGCTGTATCATTATTTCTTTACCTTCTTTATTATCGGGTGTAGATGGCTGGGTGGCAGAATAGGCGTTGGTGAATTGTCAGTATCCGACATTGTGAAGGTCAGGGTTGTAGACGTGTGAAGGTCAGGGATCTACGAGACGTGTGAAGGTCAGGGATGTAGACGTGGTGGGGGAGGTACAGGATGGTGTAGGGGTGGGGTGTTTGTGACACACCCTCCCTTGGGCGAGGAGTAGGACAGGGCGTGAGGGAGGAGGAGGAGGTTTGTACGTCATGATCTTATACATACCCGTATGATGATCACAGGCAAGATAAATCACTTGATAATAATGATAATAATAATAATAATAATAATAATAATAATAATAATAATAATAATAATGATAACGGACTCTAATCATTGGCATTTTGTGGAAGATAGAAACCATTTAATGATGATAATGATAATGATAATAGAGATAAATAGATAAATAAGACTACGGACACTAATCATTGGTAGTGTGAGGGGGAAAAAAACTTTGTCAAATTCGGTAGAGACACCGGGCTAGTTCATACATCATATCTTAGTGCTATACATACCTGACCCATTCTGTAAAATATCTTAAACGTTTCCGTTGTATAAGAACGAAGCGAAAAAAAAAGCTAGCGAAGCGAGCTAAGTTAGCGTGCGAGCTACGTAAGTTAGCGCGCGCGCTGCAGGCGTTGTGGTGACACCCTAGTTGTCGCCGCTGGCGGGCGTAGCCGAGGACTCCCCACAGTCTTCGCGAGGCTGGTAACAGTAAGGGAGTGTCCGGCACGTAACCACATGCACGTTATGTGACGGGAGGAGGAAGTGTGTGGCGTGGTGGCGCAGTATCACGAGTATACCAGACGGGTGCGGAGGGAGAGAGGGTGAATGTGGGTGGGGTTTGTTACGTTGTGATGGCAAACGCTGTTGTCGAGTGGGAGAGTTAGTGAGGTGGATGGCTTACTTGTCCTGGTTGGAATGATAGAAAGGCTGGTATGACGGTGTAATGTCGATCTGAATAGGCGTGGAAGTGGACACTGAGTAGTTTGAGGTGCTAAGAGCGAGGGTCTGTAAGGCAGGTGTAGGGATGGGTGAGTACAATGTGAGTGCTTGAATACCGCGAGGAAGGGGTGAGGTTCCCCGGGGGACTTTGGGTGAGTAAGGAGAACACCGGTGTGGGATTAGCACGGAGTACTTAACCTTAGCTTGTCTCTGTGGGTGTATACTGCTGCCTGAGATGCAGGCAGGGAGAAAACAGTGAGAAATGCAGAGTCAATGAATAACCGGTACAGACTCTTGTACAACTAGGGTAAAGATTACAGACTTTCGAACACGATTTTAAGGAGCCCGTGAAACAGTTGCCTGGGTGAGAGGATGTTGACGGGATTTGGACACGTAGGTAGGTGCTGGCGGATGATGGGTTGTTCCGACAACATTGATTGGTGGTACACAGATGGATGGAACCAGAAGACGCGTTGGGGTCATACAGTCTCTTCTCGACAGGGGTTGTGATAGTTTCTCGGTGGGTCGCCAGATGACGCCCAGGGAATGATTGACATGCTTGACAGTGTGGACCTGGTCGTGGTGGGGCGCTGGAAGGCCCACGTCTCTCGAGGTAGCAACAGTTACGTGGACCTGGTCGTGGTGGGGCGCTGGAAGGCCCACGTCCCTCGAGGTAGCAACAGCGGACAGTGGGGCTGGGTGGGTTGTGGTGGAGACGGTGGGACACGCGTCTCATGAGGCAATTTAGCTGAACACAGATAGGGAGGGAGTCGTCCTGACTCACGTCACGACATTGGACAGGATCTGGAGATGAGTCTTTTGAAACTTTCTGTTAGTGAATCGTGGTATTTGTCAAGTCAGGGGGTTTTACTCCCCGTTCGTTCCCGTAGATCCCGCGCTGACGATTAAATTCCCTCTCACGGCTGGAATGTCATCAGGAGACATGGTAACGTGACACAGGTGGCATATGGCAGACATGGTCAAGGTCTCGGTCCCATACTGACGCAGCTGTCAGGTTGCTCCAGATGCCCAACCCTCGTTAACGGAGCTGGCTTGAGCCATGCATGGCCTTGAGAGACTGGGGCGGAGGCAGGCAGACGTATCATCCCTCGGCTCTGACCATGCCGATGGACCTGTACCTGTGTGTGTGTGTGTTTGTGTGTGGGTGGGGGGGGGGGGGGGGATGCTGACCCTGACGCACGCCGGGTTCGGGAATCTTGAACGCCATTGACTCCGCGGCTTCAAGGGGAAGTGGGTCTGGGGGGTTGTTGAGGGTGGGGTGTCTGTGGTGGATGCCACACCCAGCAACAAGTCGCCGGCCGCTGAAGCCAGGGATCCATCCATAGTTAGGATGCGTCCAGCATTCGGTAATTGGGGCTTACTGTCTTTAGAACTGGTGGCCTCAAGATAGCTACTGGTTCATCGGCAAGTCATGGAGGGAGACGTCCGTCATTCCCCATGCTTGATATGTCCTGTTCCACAAGCTCTTTAAGTTCGTTCCTTGTGGGGTATAGTAGTCGTGGAGTGTTGGATGTTGTGGTCACCTGGTGTAGGATGTTATCACTGAATTGTTGTCCTTGTTACGTAAGTATTTGTGGACTCTATTAGTCGTCATTGTTTAGGAATGATAAAGACACTGCTTTCTTTGTATCATGTTTCCTCAACTACTAAGTTTATACCTTTCTTACATTTCTTTATGATGCTATGCATTTTCTTCATTCTACATATATATATATATATATATATATATATATATATATATATATATATATGCGTGTCGTAGAAGGCGACTAAAAATATATATATATATATATATTGTTAAGGTTTGTGGAGTAGGCGACACAGAGCCGAACTGGGGGGAACGAAAACAAACGAGTGCATTCATATATCATTAATTATTTTTATATTTCTATTTTTTGATCACATATAAACAGGGTGATGTCACTGAAGACAAACAAGTACATTAGGCAATGGTGTCTTAAGGCTGGCTGTTGATAGCGTGTATAGCGGTGAGGAGACGGGCGTTGGCGGCTTTGATGCTAGCGACGGCTGGCGTGTCTCTGGGCAGGTCGGAGGCGGCCACACGGAAGCCGGAGCCATCCTGAGCGACGTACTTCCTCAGCTGGACGTCGCCGTCGGGGTTGACGTAGGAGAAGCTGCCGGCGGTGCGTCCCTTGTGATCGCGTGACTCCAGGCGGGTGTTGGGGCCTCCCCAGTGGCCGAAGGTGTACTCCCCGGTCTCAGCCTGGGAGCGGAACTGACCCCCGACGTGGGGGATGGCCACTGAAGGTGCGGGTGCCTCAGCGACGAGCACTGGGTCTTCGGGGACTTCGATTTGTACCGCCGCCTTTATCACAGGAGCCTTCAGGTCTACAGCGACGGTGGCGATGGGAACTTCGGGCTCTGCAACAAGCACCTTGACGGGGATGGTCTTGACTTCGACGGCTGCCGTGGCTGGGGAAGGTTTCCTGGTCCTCAAAGTAGGGGCGGGCACGGGTTCCTCAGCCTTCTTGGCAGGAGCAGGCTGTGGTGCTGCAGCCTTCAGGACAGGAGCAGGGATAGGTTCCTCAGCCTTCAGAGCAGGGGTAGGTTTGGGTTCAGCCTTCAGGACAGGAGCAGGGATAGGTTCCTCAGCCTTCAGAGCAGGGGTAGGTTTGGGTTCAGCCTTCAGGACAGGAGCAGGGATTGGTTCTTCAGCCTTCAGGGCTGGGGTAGGTTTGGGTTCCGCCTTCAGGACAGGAGCAGGGATAGGTTCTTCAGCCTTCAGAGCTGGGGTAGGTTTAGGTTCTGCGGCCTTCAGGAGAGGGACTGGTTCAGGTTTTTCTGCCTTCAGGATAGGGGCAGGCCTGGGTTCCTCTGCCTTCAGGATAGGGGCTGGCATGGGTTCTTTAGCAAGGACAGGCCTAGGTTCTGCTGCCTTCATGACAGGCCTAGGTTCCGCCGCCTTCATGACAGGCCTAGGTTCCTCAGCCTTCATGACAGGCCTAGGTTCCTCAGCCTTCATGACAGGCCTAGGTTCCTCAGCCTTCATGACAGGCCTAGGTTCTTCAGCCTTCATGACAGGCCTAGGTTCTTCAGCCTTCATGGCAGGCCTAGGTTCTTCAGCCTTCATGGCAGGCCTAGGTTCTTCAGCCTTCATGGCAGGGGCAGGCCTGGGTTCTGCAGCCTCAATGACCAGAGCGGATTTTGAACCGGCCACCTTCAGAAGCGTCTCGGGATGAGGGACATTTTCTGCGGGCGCGATGGCGAGGAGGGACTTGCCTAGTGGGACAGACTCACTCTCAACAGGTGCGGGTGGGGAGATCCTGACTGCTCCAGCAGGGGTATCGGGGAGGGGCAGTCCCTGAGGACAGCCCACACAGCAGCACACCACAGCCACAAGCTGAAAGGCCGAGGTCATTGGGTGAGAAATAGCCAAAGCTTGCGGTAGATGGATAGTCACTTGGATACAGGTGTTGGTTGCGATTAACTGTACTCTCTCTCTCTCTCTCTCTCTCTCTCTCTCTCTCTCTCTCTCTCTCTCTCTCTCTCTCTCTCTCTCTCTCTCTGCTGATTACCACAAGGGAAATGAAACAGGGAAAGTTCCCAAGTGCACTTTCGTGTAATGGTCACACCGTCAATCTTGTATCTCCCCTGACGGTGTGATCATTACAGGAATTTGCACTTGGGAACTTATCGTGTTTGATTTTCCTCGTGGTTACCAGCAAGTACTAGATCACGCGCACACACACACACACACACACACACACACACAAGAAGAAAAGAAAATATATATATATATAATTATGAAGACGATGACAATCGTATGAACGATTCAGATTAAACTCTATGTTTAAGGTGTTGGTTGCGTGGTTGAGTATTATCCTAAGCCAAGCAAATGTATATCTCTGTGTGGGTGTGTTGCAGCCAGCGGACATGTTCTCTGCCGTGGACATCCAAGACACAAGTTGCAACGCAATATTATTATCGCCTCGAGCGAATTCAGTGCATCCTAGCACTGCTGTAACGGTGTAGGTAGGAAGGACAGAATACGACGTCGATTCTTTGTTGGAAAAATGAGCGGACAGTCACGTATTTTTTCGTTTCTTGAACAGAGAAGTGACTTATTTATGTAGTAAATGCAGAGAATTCATGTTTCTTGATTTTCAAGTGTGATCTTGTTTGCAGATCTACGCGCTGAGCTGTGCGTATTTGTTCACGTTATTTCCAGCTGCTCTTTGAGCCAGAGGTTCATTTCAGATTCATCCTTTGACGGTGAAATCGTTTTAAGAGTGGTTTTGAACTTGTTCACTTGGGAAATTGTAGGTGAAATATTGACGTTAAGCCTTGAACAGGGAAAAGAGAAGCTGGTCTCAGTGTCGAGAAATACTTTTCCTCCCTGGTGTGTTAGTGGGCGAAGGTATATATACTTTTTAAGCAATTTTACAACAGATGTTAGTCACAGTGTCAGAGAAAATGGATGGATACATTAGTTTTCCAAGTGCAAACAACACCAACCATACCTGCAACTTATTCTTCATCCCGTTATGTGTACAGATACACATACAGCTGTAGCTTGGGATATACATACATACGTCTGCAGCTTGGGATATGCATACATACGTCTGTAGCTAAGGATATTATGATGGAAAAAGGGAGGAAAGATTTTATACTAAGACTGTTATAACAAAGGCTCTCCGTTGCCATCTGCCGTTCAGCGTGTGGTGGCTATGGAGGGAGGGAGGGGTGGTGGTGTAAGAAGGTGTGGTGGCCAGAGACGGAGGGCGCGGTGAGTGGAGGGTGTGGCGGCCAGAGACGGAGGGAGTGTTCGGTGAGGGAGGATGTGACGACCATAGAGAGAGGGCGTGGTTGTGGTGAAGGGAGAATGTGGTTGTCTGGGAGGAGGGAATGGTGAAGGAGGGTGTGGTGGCTCGGCAGAGAGGTAACGGTGGTGGTGAGAAATGCTATGGTGGCCAGGGAGGGAATGGTGGTGGTGAGGGAGGCTGTGGTAGCCACAGAGTACTTGCTGTGAGGCAGGGCTAGCGCGTAGCGCTTACCGCAGGGATAAAGAGAGGTACGAAGGAAAGTCGTATGAGCCGTATTGACATGATAGCTACGGTGGCCCAGAGGAGTGAGACTAGACAGCCACTGACGTGCTAGCTCCCTGTTCGTCCGTCACTACCGCATAGGCTGTAAGTGGTGGTGGTAGTGTGGTGGCTAGGGCAGGAGGGCGTGGGCGGTGTTGGTGAAGAAGGGCGTGGTAGCCATCTTCAGGAACGAGCAGGCGAGGGTTCGGAGGGTCCGAATATGCTAGTGTATTGAGACATTTCCTCCTGGTCGTCCCGAAGTGGGGCGCCAAGCTGCAGTCTCTTAACGTGTATCACACACACACACACACACACACACACACACACACACACACACACACGGCAGAGAACGTATCTGGACCTGTTTGGTGGGTCCTCGTCTTTGCACTACCGAACACGCAGAGGTGTCGCGCGGATTTGACCAATTTCATCGCCAGAGGAATGAGTAACTCTAAGGGCCAATCAGAGACCACACAACCCTGGCCTGTCCTCATGGCCCTCCCTCGCGTCCGCACGGCACCCCTGGAGGAGGAGAGTTCTACATGATAGAGCCACTGTGTAAACTTACACACGTGTGTTACACTCAGATCATGTGGCTGTTTAGGTCATGCATGGCATGGAACTCCCGTTCTACTGAATTAAGGAAGGTCGACTAAAGTGAGAGATCTTTTGATGATAGAAATGACAGATTTTATTATTATTTTTTTTTATCTAATGGGACTGCTTGATATCTGGAAGATATTTACATGTTATTTTAGTGGTATGTGAACCATTTATCTTTTTTTGGTGCAATTGTGTTTTTCTTCATTGGCATCGTTTTGACTATTTCGCCCCGATAGTGGAGACTGAACCTCCCTACCTCTTACATTTAGACATCATTCAGTATCATCGGGATTCTTTGTTTTTTCCGTGTGAAACTATTATTCTGATATAATCTTACTGTTTTTTTTTTTTCATGTGAAACTATTCTTATATCATTCTATCATTGGTGTTTTTTTTTTTCTCCGTGTGACACTCTTATTCTGATATCATTGGTGTGTTTTTTTTCCCATGTGGAAGTTATTCTGATATCATCGGCATTATTTTTTTTCCCCGTGTGAAACTGTTATTCTGATCATCCTATCATTAGTATTCTATTTTTTTTTCGTGTGAAATTTATTCTGATATCATCCGAAATAGATCGATCTTCTCAATACCTTCCTTTGCTCACGTTTCTCTCGACCGCGAGTTTCAGATAGGAATCCATCCCTCTCACACCACAGGTCCTCCCTCTCACTCCACAGGTCCTCCCTCTCACACCACAGGTCGTCACATCGTAACCATCACGAACAACTTCCTCAAACTTCCTTGAAATCACTGACGACACGTTCCGCACACTGGCGCGCACCTCACTCCTCAGCCCCACCACACTGGCGCGCACCTCACTCTCCTCAGCCCCACCACACTGGCGCGCACCTCACTCTCCTCAGCCCCACCACACTGGCGCCCTCACTCTCCTCAGCCCCACCACACTGGCGCGCCCTCACTCTCCTCAGCCCCACCACACTGGCGCCTCACTCTCCTCAGCCCCACCACACTGGCGCGCACCTCTCTCTCCTCAGCCCCACCACACTGGCGCCTCGCTCTCCTCAGCCCCACCACACTGGCGCCTCGCTCTCCTCAGCCCCACCACACTGGCGCCTCACTCTCCTCAGCCCCACCACACTTGGTTCTGATGGTGATGGTGGTGGTGGCCGTGGCACTCGTCCGCGAAACACGCACTTTGATGATTCCGCACCTCACGCAGGCAGGTTGTCTGACGAGTCTCGTCGGTGGTTTGAAAAGCACTTATATACGGCGTGTGTGTGTGTGTGGGGGGGGGGGGGGGGGGAGTGTTGGCCGCGCGGACGCGCAGTTTGGCTCGAGGGATGAAGGTGGGTGTGATCCTCTCTCGATCCCGGACGGACTGGTGGAGCGACGGGTTCTTGTTTTTTGAAGAAACAAGGAGTGAAAAAGTTGGGAGGGGAAGATTCTCGGGAATGCTGTGGTCAAGGGTGGGGTTGCTGGTGGAGGATGTGGGGGGGGGGGGGTTGTTGAAGGTTGGTGGATCGTAAGTGGAGGAGGGGTTACTTGGTTGTGGAGTTTAGTCGGGTTATTTGAAGGATCCGTGGGTTGTTGGTTGGCGGGGGACCATGGGTCGACTAGTGGGGACCATGAGTAGGTTAGTGGTGCTCGTGGGTCGGTTAGTGGGGCCCATGGGTAGGTTAGTGAGCCTCATGGGTTGGTTTGTGAGCCTCATGGGTTGGTTAGTATGGCCCATGGGTAGGTTAGTGAGCCTCATGGGTCGGTTAGTGGGACCCATGGGTAGGTTAGTGAGCCTCATGGGTTGGTTAGTGAGCCTCATGGGTTGGTTTGTGAGCCTCATGGGTTGGTTAGTATGGCCCATGGGTAGGTTAGTGAGCCTCATGGGTCGGTTAGTGAGCCTCATGGGTTGGTTAGTGTGGCCCATGGGTAGGTTAGTGGTGCTCATGGGTCGGTTAGTGGGGCCCATGGGTAGGTTAGTGAGCCCCATGGGTTGGTTAGTGAGCCTCATGGGTTGGTTAGTGGGGCCCATGGGCAGGTTAGTGAACCTCATGGGTTGGTTAGTGGAGCCCATGGGTTGTTAGTGGGGCCCATAGGGTAGGTTAGTGAGCCTCTATGGTTGGTTAGTGGAGCCCATGGGTCGAGTCCATGGGTCGGTTAGTAAGGCCCATGGCCAGTTAGTGAGGCCCATGGGTCGGTTAGTTGTGCCCATGGGTTGCTTAGTGGTACCCATGGGTCGGTTAGTGGTGCCCATGGGTTGGTTAGTGGTGCCCATGGGTTGGTTAGTGGTGTTCATGGGTTGGTTATTGAGGCCCATTGTTTGGTTAGTTAGCCTCATGGGTTGGTTAGTGAGGCCCAAGGATAGGCCTAAATATATTAGCACACACGTCTCACAGTCATTACATTGATATCTTTCATCACCAAATATATATGAAGAACTAGACATCCACTGTACGGAAACGAGGTAAAGTCACAGTGGCGTGTGTGTGAAGTCGCCTTTTCGCGTCTCTCTCTTTTCTTTCGTGCGTGTTCGCTTGGTTCCCGCGTGAGCGAGGTAGCGTCAGGAGCGGATGACTGAGCCTGGAAGAAAGAATCCTCGCTTGGCTCCTTCCCTTGTTCCTCCTTTCGTAATGGAAAGGCACCCAGGCATATGTCTTGCTCGATGCCTGGGAATCAGTGGATGTGTAAGGCATTTCAGACACAGACCGAGGAGGAACATAGCTTTTCTCGTGACATATTAGGAAAAACAAGGAAAAGGGATCTGTGAAAGACCTCCAATTCACGGAGAAGTTCCACGGAGAGAGAGAGAGAGAGAGAGAGAGAGAGAGAGAGAGAGAGAGAGAGAGAGAGAGAGAGAGAGAGAGAGAGAGAGAGAGAGAATGTGTCGGTAAAACTTCATCACACACACACACACACACACACAGATGCTGTACCAAGGCATCCACGCTGGTAGTCCCAGATGTTTCCTCTAGATCCTTTCCAGCAGATGTCGTGAGCGAAGTCAGAACACAGGGTAAGACGGCGAGGCTCAGTTTGGGCTGTGCCGGCTCTGACAACCCACCTCCCTCAACGATATCAGAGGGGGATGTGTGAGGAGGAACTTTTCATGACTGATTGCTCCCTGTTTGAAGTCTCAGCCACACACACTCGGCAGTTTCAAAACGACACTTCATGAGAGTTCAGGCTAAATGAATAAATGCCTCGGTATGCTTAAATGACGTGAGAGATCAGCGAGCAAAGAACATTGATTACGCATGAACTCGCAGGTAATTACTACGTGGGTTAATTTTGACATATTACACACGAGCGCCGCAGCAAGCAGAGGTTTGAGACTGACTGTTCTTACCAGGACTCTCATCTCTGCGGTAAAGGAGAAGACCCCTGATGAAGACGACCAGTGATGCTCCCGCAGATGAGACCCCGGCTTATATACCGGCGCATCCTCACCCCTCCTCTCTCCCCCCTCTTCCCTCCCTCCTTCGGTCCCTCCCCCCCATATTCAAGTTTCTTCGGTGCCCCTCAAATCCCCCCACCCTTTGGCTTTCGACCTTCCGCTGCACTAAGACTTGCGTAACGCCGGACTCGCTCAGCATGACAGATGTGTAACTGGGGACAGTCGGAGCCCCGTGGAGCAGGTCCCCTCCTTTACCCTACCACCGCTTGACAACACCCCAATCTCTCGATCAGCAGCTGGAAGCCGTAGGTCCATCCCTCCTCCTGCTGGAGGGAAGAGCGCCGGGGGTGGGGAAGTAACTTTTCCCCTCCCGGAGAAAGACAAAGGCAGGGTGTGGCCGCCTGCCGCAAGCGTCTCAGACGAGCAGCATTTGGTACTTGCCTGAACAAAGGAGCTGGGAACCTAGGATGTGATCATCGACTGCTAAATACAATTTTCTGTTGCGGTCGAGGTTGGGAACTCGAAGAGAAAACGGAGAGAGAAAGAAAAAAAGGGAAGTCAGATGAAGTCGAGACGAAGATTGTGCAGTTACATCTGGACACAGAAAACGAGCCACTGAGCCGTAAGGAGATAAAAACTTGGGCCAAAGGGTGGTAAAACAGCGTACCATCTCTGCTATAAAATCCACCGTATAATTTGTCTCCCTCCCCCAGGCCATCCTGCATACCCAACCAGGTGAATCTCGCATGCAACCCCGTCCGCAGGACCCTACGTCCGTGTCTCCCTTCAGCCCCAACCGCCGTGGAGTCACTACAGAAATGTGGAGAGGCTTTTATCTTATCATTCTGAAGAGCTTTCGTGTCGCGGCCGCAGCATGGACCCAATGCTTTCCCCAGCAGGTCGAATGTTGAAGAGCGGGCTGGGAGGTATGATGAAGCGGACTTGCAGGAGTAGTGTGAAAGGCTGCTGAGTCGTCCCAGTTGCTGAGGGCGAAAAAATGGGTGGGAGGAAGGGTTCCCCGGGGTGGAAGGGGTGGGGTGGTGGGAGGGAAGATGAAGGGGTGGGGGGATGGGGAGGGAACCAGAACCGGGCGTATCACTGGTTAGAAGGAGGTGCTTGGCGCACCGCCTGCCTGGGGAGGTGGCAACAATAACGACTTCGGCGGGAGTCAGCCCGCCAGGTGCAGATGACCTTGCCTCCGTCATGACTGCAGTTCTTTGACGACATCTCCAATGGCAACAGAAGGCCCGCCGTTTCTAACCTCCCTGTCCAGATTAACTCTGAGGTGATTCTCATAAAGGAAATCGGGAATTACATAAAGGTGGCAGACACTCCACATTCGGTGAGAAGTAGGAGTTACTATATATATTGCGTCGATAGTTTCTTGAATCCTGACTTTTAGTAACGTCGACTTTAGTTCGGTTCCGATGTTCAGAGGTGTGTTGTGAGGTAGTGTCTGCGGTGTGTTGGCAAATGCAAGAGTGCGTTGTGCTTGCAAGAGCAGGGCTGTTGATGCAGCCTTGGTCTTCCAGTTGCTACCACCTATACACACCTCCCTAAGATGTGGCGTGAGAAACCTTGAACCAAAGTATAACGAAGATATGGACATTTCTCCTCAATTATACAAATTCATGTATAGATTTGTATAACATATGGATCATCTCGACAGTGAGGGAATCTAAGGAGTGAGATTATATCTAGAACAGTGAAGAGTTTAGAGAGGGCAAAGCATCAAGAGGAAGGTATGTTGATAACTGAATACAGCAATAAGAAACTTTTTATGTACTTTCAAAGACATCAAGCAATATCCCCTTCCTTCGTAACCTAAACCTTGTTCATAGTGATCACCAGTTAGTGTGTAGCATCATTACCAGAACATTTTCTCCTGATGTAATTGCTCTGCAGGAGAGTCGAACATTCTCTCTATCACTCACGGAACAGCAACGGGAGCACTCATATTACCGCTGAAGCCTTTACGGTACTGTTGACTTTAGGGGAACCGCTTTTTACGTAAGAGTTCCCGGGTGCCCACCTTCCTTGCCTTGAGGGAGGGGCGTTGTTGGTTGCAGGTTGGATTTTCCTTACTTAAAGGTTCTCCTGTGATTCACTCTCGTCATCTTCAGGTGCTTATCAGTTCCATTTAGTGCTGTTGGACACCACCGCAGGTCTTAAACAGAATACACCATCTGTTTTTGTCGTTCCTCACTGCTCTCTCTCCTGTTTCATATTTACCCACACTCAACGGAATCTTGCAGCGGTGGCCAATCCTATATTTTCTTAGTGCATTTTGGTCCCAGACGTTACGGATAGCCAGGTGTTGTCGTAATGGTATTATTTACAGTTAGTGTAAGTGGTTTAGATATATTGTGCCTGTAATTAGTCTGGTATTTATCGAGCACTCATGTTTGATAATTACTTCCATCCATAATGATATTCGGGGCCCTAGAGGTGGCCCGAGATGGAAGAGACCGGACACGTCTATACGCCATATGTACATATGAATGTATAAGTAATGCGCCATATGTATGTATATATGTATGTGTATGTGAATGTGTAAGTAATGGGTCGTCTTATGATAAAAAAGGATTGGGGGAATCCTTTTAAGATCCTGGTATATTGGCCTTTTCCTCCCCGTATAAGAGATATTATATGTAGTACCAGCTTATATCGTGAACTCTTCGTTTGCTCTGCCCGCACCACATCAACCAATCATGTCCGTTGTTTACCTGGTTCTGTTTTAATCAATCAACGGGAGGAATGGGTCCAACTTTACCGTCGCGACTTTGCAAGACTCCAATGTAACAACTCGTGCCTTCGTTTGTTTTTCTGTTGCGCGTATTTGGTATTGTCCCATGCCTTCAGATAAACGAGATGATCGCTCTGAAAACGAATGGCTGAAGTGTACGACAGTTCCGTCATAAAGTGACCAGTAGAATGTTCTAGTGACACCCACCAGTGTCGAGCGAGCTGTATAAGGCTGCTAACTAGATCAGGCTCTCCCATGGGGGGGTCAGGTGGACCCCTCCCCCTACCTCAAGGCCAGTCGGGCTGGTCTTCACCGTGTAGCGTCAGGTAGTCCATCTTCATGGTCGCTTGGCCTGGTCTCCAGCCCCCTCACACTAGAAGGACCTTACCAAATGGAGTGGAGTTCTAGGTTTGTGCCATCCAGTCAGGTCCTCTCATCTGGCTCAGTTAGACCCCCAAGGAGGTTTCCAGCATGCTGAGTTAAGGTTGATTCCCAGCAGACCTAAAACCTTCCCAGCTAAGCTTTAAGTAGACAGATCTCCCGATAAGCTCATAGGGACTCCCCCCCCCCCCCCCCCCCAAGCGCGTTAAAATGTATGACCCCAGCAAACCGATTGAAGAAGGTCAGCAAACCGATTTAAGTAGGTCACTAGCGACATAAACCAGATAGATAGGTCCCTTGCAGTGTTTTGGCCACTTTGTTGCAAAAACCTTAAACTTGGATGGTGTTAGGTGAGAGGGATTGCAGTCAGGCACGTTCTTATATATCATAGTCAAGGGTGGAATGGGGCTCATGACGAACTCACCAGCATGGTGACGAAAACCCCTAAGACGAGAGGGATACGAAAGACGATATATTTTCCTCTTGTATACATGAAAATATTCTGGAATGTCCATACACCACGGCTGTTGCTTATTGTCGGGACTTATAACACGACTTGTCGGCAGCCGACTCTGAATACATCACTCTACCGTCGAGGGTTTAGCCGCCCCTCGAGTTATTGTGGATGTGAGATTTAATCACTAGTAACTGGTCTAATTCTCTTAAAGACATGGTTCTAATTCTCTTATAAAGACTTAGCGGGTCAGTTATACACACACAGGGATGAGTTTGTTAGGAAACCGGCGACCATTGTGTAATGAATATGAACGTATAGTGGAAACATTAATATGCTTTTGCAGATAGAGAAGATATTGTTACCAAAAACATATATCAATGCTTTAGAAAGATGGTACAACGGAAGCTGATGTTTCATCAGTTTCATGAATATATCTGAAACAGTGGTGTACGTATACATAACTATATATATATATATATATATATATATATATATATATATATATATATATATATATATATATATATATATATATAATTTTTTTTTATATTATTCGCCATTTCCAGTGTTAGCGAGGTAGCGTTAAGAACAGAGGACTGAGCCTTTGAGGGAATATCCTCACTTGGCCCCGTTCTCTGTTCCCTCTTTTGGAAAATTAAAAACGAGAGGGGAGGATTTCCATCCGCCCCCCGCTCCCCCCCCTTTTAGTTACCTTCTACAACGCACAGGGAATACGTGGGAAGTATTCTTTCTCCCCTATATATATATATATATATATATATATATATATATATATATATATATATATATATATATATATATATATGTCGTCTGGAAGCTAAACTGGTCAGAATAATTGTCATAAACATGTGTAGTATCATCAGTATCATCGAGTAAGTTGTGTGCTGTATAGCTCAAGTGGGGAGGGGAGGGTGAGCGATCGCCCTCCCCACTTCAGGTACAGTACGCCCCTGGGTGTAGTAGTAGTACACACGGCAGGACGTTCCCCTTGGACTATATTTCCCCCAACTCGTGAAGTTATGTCTTGCAGGGAATCTTACCAGCTTATTTTGTTATAAGTTTAGAAATTGTAGGGACTGTAAGGCTCAGTTTTGGATGAGGTCATGTGTTTTGTGCGAATATCAATCATCATTGCTGCTTCTGTTGGTAAAGCGGGAGTTGTTATTTTGCCGTCACTCGGTACCATCAGCTCAAGCGATACTAAGTCGCAGTTTTGCCAGAACGAGACGATTCGCTGACGCCATCGCATCGCGCCAATATTCAGGTGTTCTCTTGATTTTAAGCCAGAAACGAGGAATTTGTGACGAGGAAAATGAGTTGTACCTGACTCTACGATTTCAATGAACTCCACTAAGTAGGGTAGGAAGGGCTTTAGGATCAGGGAAAATAGATTAAATGCAACGGTTTCAGGCGCGTATAGAGGGCGGGGCGAATTATGAACGCTGAGAAAATGTTATAAACCTCGAAATAAGAGAGGTATATAACAACACATCATGCCTTAGAAAGCCTAATGCCTTTTGACTTATTTGAACGATAATTTAGATCAGTGTTAGTGAAATTGTAATGAAATTGTCTGAAAAACCTCAATACTACTGTTGTATGAATGTACAATATGAACCCTGACCGTTTATGAGATCCGATTCCATATAACAGTTGGTTGCTGTTATTCAAGGTTGTTTGGTTCGAAGAATTAAACTAGTCTGATTTTGAAGACGGTGGAAATTTCGTTTACATCAAGACATCATTGTATTGGTAAGGTAATGAAACTAACTCTTGTGTTTAAGTGGCAACACATGCAAATCACTGAAAGTCAACTATACATGGATGAATATTTAATTTTCCTTTCGAGTGAATAAAAAGGTTAGATTAACTGTAAAAGTATATGTAAATCATTATCATTATTATGTAAGTTTATTCTGTACTGTGCAGCGCACAGTAAACATGACAAAGCAAACCTATCCTAACTTAGCCTACCCTAGCTTACACTTACCCTAACCTAATCTAGCCTTTAGCCTAGCCTAACTATCCTTCGCGCAACCTAATCCAAGCTAACTTAACCTAGCATACCCTAAGCTAACCTAAAGTTAACCACAGCGTAACCCATCTAGCCTTTAGCCTAGCCTAACTATCCTTCGCGCAACCTAATCTACGCTAACTTAACCTAGTATACCGTAAGCTAACCTAGAGTTAACCACCGCGTAACCCATCCTTACCTAGCGAAGGTTAACGTAGCCAATTAGCATTGAGCGAATGTGAACGGATCAAGAGTGGCACAACGCCATCTTGTCCCCCCACCCCCGGTACTCCGTCGTCAGTCTTTCACCATGTGTGGTCATGGTGGAGCCAGCAGCAGCCACAGACAACGCGGTGGTGCTGCTGCTGGTCGACCGTGGGAGCACCGTGCACATTGCCACCTAACAGTGACGTCAACGAGCGTCTCGTGTTGACTGCTCACGCCGCTTTACAAGCTCGATATCAGCTGACTTACCGGAGCCGCAGGGCGGCACGAAAAACATCGTTGTAATCATTTTGTTTTTCTTGCATATCTGTTTGCTTTTCTAGCTTAAGCGGGGTACCGTGAAATCATAATAATAACAATAATAATAATGATAATGATAATGAAATTGATAGAGATAATAGTATTGATACTGATTGTTATATATATATATATATATATATATATATATATATATATATATATATATATATATATATATATATATATATATATATATATATATAATTTTTTCTTTTTCCGTACAGTTTAGACAGTGGTGGTTGTCTACGCACGATGGCATCCACCCATCATCCCGGAGGAAGTACACCAGATGCACAAGGACTCGACGTCAACCAAAGGTAAACAAAAAGAACCAGTTTAATGTTCAGAACTTATGAGAATTAAGTACCGTGCACATGGCCGTTGTCACAGGTTCTACCGAGTTTTTAGCTGTGCGTAAATATAGCTTTTGACTATGCGTAATTATGGTTTTTGACTATGCGCTAAGCGTAATTGTGGTTTTTAACTATGCGTAATTATGGTTTTTGATCATACATAATTAATCAGGTGGAAGTATTCGTCTCACCTTGCCTCTGCTTCGTAAAGTCCTTCCTTGTCTTCAAAATGGTACCATTGCTAGAAAGGAAATTCTGAGGAATATTACAAAGTTCAACAGATGTGAAAAAGTGGAATTAAGGAGACATAAACATGTCCAAAGGCTTCATAGCAAATGGGAGTTACATTGTCTTGTTTCAGCTTGTTGAATTATTATTCATAGCACTTGCCGCTATTGTCAGTTGCCCTTACCACGAAAAACAAGAATTTTTTGTCTTATTTTCTTAAAGGTCAGCAACCTTCCGCTCTCATTCGATAGTGTAACATTGACGGGTTTGCTTTGTGAACCATAGATACTGAATTATGTAATCTTTGAGAGAGATTTTGTGATATCATCATTCATAGAAATGGGTAGTGTACAGCCGATAGGCTTACTGTGGTAACGGAAGTTCTTTCGCTGCTAAGTATGTAATGCGTGAAAGATGAATAAAGTAAACATAAAGAACGTTTTGATGAAGTCAGGCTGCCATTGGGCTGAAAAAAAAGTTCAGTTGAGGAATCATATAACTGGTGGTTCATAATTGTAACTAGTTATTTAATCACAAAGGAGCTGCCTCTTCATTGTTGCTACCAATATGTAAAACTTTGCACATATATTGATTTTAAGATTCATTTGCCTCCTACGAGCCTAGTTCATTAGTTTATCTCTTGTCAGTTTGAAGCTGTGGGCATTCAGGTTCATTTGTGGATTCATTTCCCACCCCTCTATGATAAGCCAATGTTGATATCCCTCAATGCAGCCCATCATCAGTATCACTAATAAATACATGAGAAAGAGAACGGGTCCCAAGATTGATCCTTGCGGCACTCCACTTGTTACGTCTAACCCTTCTGAGGCTTGACCATTAATGACAACTTTTGGCTTACGACCACTCAGCCAGTTTCCTATCTATCCTTAACAGGGCCATATGACGTAATTTTTGCTAAAATAAAAACAAACCTATGTTGTAGAACCTTATCGAAAACTTTATGAAAATCTAGAATTGACGACATCAACCGATTTACTTTCACCGTACCTTTTGATTATGTTATTAAGGAAATCAAGCAGATTTGTCAGACATGAACGATTTCATCGAAAGCTACGCTGAGAATTGTTTACTAAGTGGTGGTCCTCTGAGTGGCTTACATTTATTTCGGTCTCGAATGATGATGGTTTCCACAAATTTCCAATTGCAAACGTTAAGTAAATTGGACGATAACTTCAGGGCATTGGCTTATTGCCTTTTTTTGTTGTTGATATCTTTGTTACATTGACGAACTTCCATTCATCTGAAACTTTTCCGTAGTAAGTGGCCTATTGAAAAGGGAAGTTTAGAGCTCATATATATATATATATATATATATATATATATATATATATATATATATATATATATATATATATATATATATATATATATATGATTTTTCTCCTATTTCATTGTCTTCGGATAAAGGCTTACCGGGACCAGCCGTTTGGTTCATTTTCACTCCGTTTTGTGCTTGTGGGTTGTCTTCCATTTTTATGTCCGTATGTTGAAATATGTTCCCCCTCCCTTATTAATGAAACTGGATTCGGGACATGGTATCAGTCCGCGAGTCTTCTTAGGCTTGCGGATCAAACCTACGGTGCAAAAATATATTCATTTCTAAGCTTGACCAAACAGGAGGGGGTGAGAACACCAGTTAGCGAAGAGACCAGTGTGTGTATGTGTCTCGCCACTCCACCAAGCCGGCCCATCACGGCTTCTACCTCCCACTGCCCGGCGCCCGCTCCCTGCCAGCGGCGGAGTAGGGGCTTGAAATATGCTGACACTAACAGTGGAACTATGATGATTCCTCAGGATTACCATAGGTCGTGTCTTAGGTGGTAAATACAGATGCAAAAAAAAAAAAAATGTCATTTAAGATGCTTGCCATGTCTTCGTTGTCGTGGGACCACGTCACCATTTTCCTTCATTAATGGACCAATGGACAGGGTAATGACTTTCTTGTGTCTAACGTAAGTGTGAAACTCCTAAGGTTTTTTTTTTTTTTGCTATTGTCAGCAATATGCGCATCATATTGACGTGTAGTTTGTCGTATGTCTTACCTTCCTTACGCAAATTTACATAACTTATTCCATCATATTGGATCTTGGTCTCTGTGAACATACAAGATGGCGAAATTTTTTCGAGTTCCTATAATATTTTGTGTGACACACATATACAAACATACGCAAGAGCGACTCACTCCCTAAAACCCACGCATATGAAGCGATTGTTCGAAACGACAGAAAACTTTTAAGTATCATTTACAGCTTAGGATGGAATTAGAGAGGTGTGTAATCATGAAGTAAAAAATTGCCTAGAAAGATATAAGCGATTGCATTTTATCGGTTTTTTAAGAGAAAAATCACTGTGACCATATCATTCACAACAAGGCCAGGAAGAAAGATAGTTTACCATATCATTCACAACAAGGCCGGGAAAAAAGATAGTTTATATTAGATATAATTTCGTTATAGCGGAAAGAATTCCATTTTCTGTGAAAAAACGAGGAGAATGGTTTTAGGTATAACTGCTATAAATGTTTCGCTCAAGGGGGAAGTGTCGTAACTTGGCTCAGAACAACAGATGTATGTTCAGTACTCAAAGGTAAATGGAATTCAGGCAGACTGCAGATAAAAAAAATGGAAGAATTAAAGGAAAATCCGTTGAGATTACGATTAGAACTGCTGGTTCGTCAGTATGCAACACTGTCCTCCATGTGTAGGGAGGCAACTGATTACGCTGACAGAACACTAAAGAATTGCACGTCTGTTTCTAGAATTATTTTTTTTCATGTGAATTATTCAGAAATTGCCTGCGTAGCGGTATTTGAATTATACTTTCACCTCCTACTTATGAAAAAATGTTTAATGTACGATTCATGGCTTCCGTATTATAGCACGAATCATTGCTTGTGTATTACTGTGCTACAGTAATGAGGTGTCTGACCGTGCAGGTAACCTACCGGCGGCAGTCGCCAGTGACCTGTGCCTGGGGTCTGAGGGTGAACTTACTGCTTTTTTTTAGGTGCATTTTCTATAGACTTTTATGAGCAGACCATGTACGGTACATAGTACATTTATACGTACGGCGTTTGGGCTACGGGAAGACAAACAAACAAACAAACAAACAAAGTCAACCTTAACACAATTTACTTTGCCTTTTTTAAACACAAGATTGCTTAGAAGATATTTAAGGACTATGAAACGTAAGATATAGCAAAGGTCAGTTCATGTACTTCCACATTCGAAATCTCGAATTACAGCGTCGAAATACATTTCCCCCAGAATTTCATTTTCTATTTGAGAGCACAATCAGAGGTTCTTCTTTCATATATCTTCAGTTTTTATAATCTCTCCGTTTCATAAAGCCGAGTTCACCAGTATAGTTTGAGACCACGAGGCATAGATCAAAATTCGAAGCACTATTTCCATGATAATATAGACATCTATTAACTTACACGCTGCTGTACCAGGTCGTGATTTCAGATACAGTCTCATTATCGTCCGGATAACACTCTGCCAACTGGTCGCAATGACTCATTTGTCTCCCGCGCTGTTCGCTGCCATCGCTCTGAGACGGAAAACTAGATTCAGTGGACCACATCTCCGTAAGCGGCCATACGATAGGCCAGTGCAGTACCCAGCTGATCGGTGATATTTGTACAAACCTGAGCCCGTAAATCCTGTATCTCCCTCTTTCTTTCGGTTACCCCTCAACAAGCCGTCGTTGCTGACGTCGTTTTCTGTTAGTATACTCCCTGTGTGCGTCAGCTCCAGTCACCCGTTTTTTTTTTTTTTTTACGTTCCTCAGCTATATCACATTGATGACGTAAGTAATCTTACGAAATGCTGCAATGAACACAAAGAACCGGCAGTGATATGAAAGTCTAGTGAGGAACTCTGACGTGCTTATCAGGTTTTGCTGAAGCTTTAGAGTCTAAAGAATAGTATCCCACAACTCGTCAAGGATCCCATTTTCTAAAAAGTAAAATTCCGCCTCTGGCCTTAGGGCGCCTCTTCTAGCGAATCGCCTCTCGTATTTGATCGTCTGCAATTTGTTCCAGAGTAGAGCGAATGGCGTTCAAGCTCTTTTGCACTGGTTTCATGGGTTCGACGTGACCCGTGTGTATCTGACATTCGTTGTGGCACCGGCAACGTTTAGCAAGGGGAGTTGACAAGAATAACAATAGCCCAGTGGAGTGTGGATGTAAAGGAATGTGTCAGCCTTGTGCACGGTATGAGAATACCCAGCTGCAGCAAGACGGTAATGAGCAGAGATGTCTCCTATATCTTAAGGAAAGAACTGAGCAAGATTTGTGTACATAGGTTCGCTAATGCACTGACCATAGGCTTTAACATTGCTGTTTAACACCATTATCACGACCTGACATTGCTGTATGTTGCCGCGAGATACAGCGATGTCTGCTCTAGAGACGCCCACAGTGCGGGCGGCCACCCGTTTTCCGTATGACTTTCGAAGTCGGTGAAGGAAGTCGGGAACCTCACAACAGGTCCATCTTGAAAGCTGGGGACTTCACAAGAGGGCCATCATCTATTATATATCAAAAGATATTTACCTCCATAAAGTCAATAGTCACTTGATGAGAGTGAGGAACATTTGGCGTAAAATTCCCTTGAAAACACAGTAGCACTTGGTCGTTTTCATTTCGTCAATAGAAACTGAGAGTACCGTCTTGTCCGTAAGACATCATCCGTACCTCAGCCGTGGCGGATGATAGATGAGGTTCTTTACCACAGCCTGGGGGTTGGCCATGTTCCTCAGTGTGAGTGGCCCGGAGTGGGTCATGTTGAAGTACATCAGTGTTGTTTCTGAACACTTGCAAACTTTCCCCCTCATGTCTCCACAATGGCAGACCACGTTCACCTCCCAAAAAAACTGTGTAACATTAATGTACATTCTGGATCTAATTTCTAGCACTTTTCTTCATTCGCGATCTGCGCTTCTTGCGCTACGTCAACACAACACAACAGATGTCACACTGGCAGATAAGTGTGTCTGGCTCTTACCGTGCGAGTCAGGTACACACTTCATATTTCCCCCCGCAGTCTTGAAATCCATGGGAAAGTCCCTTTGGGAAGTTGCCAGAAGGCAGCGTATAAAACAGGAGACTGTACCCGATGAACTTAACAGCCAAATGCGGGTTTGAATTTCCACCAGTATCGGTGTGTACACGTATGAATAATGAATGCCCTTGTGCAGAAGAGAGGTGGTGTTGACCAGTTGATAAACGTACAGAATTCACAAAAGTCCTTCTCATTACGTTAGCACCCCGCACTTCCTGCTCTAATGAAATGCGCTTGTGCATCGGTGGAGACTCTCCCATCACCCTGCATCTGTTTCATGTTCGGATCGTTGGTGTTGCTGTAGTGTTTTTTATCTCCTTTAGATACAGGTTGACGAAGGTGGTGGATCGCCCGGGTGTGGCTCTTCTCCCACGAGGACTTCACTGTTATTACGTGGAGGAGAGTCCTCTTCTTCTTCTTCTTCTTCTTCTTCTTCTTCTTCTTCTTCTTCTTCTTCTTCTTCTTCGTCTTCTTCTTCTTCTTCTTCGTCTTCTTCTTCTGGCCCAGTCGGCTGTGCTGTGGTCGCCGCCTGATGTTTGACCCTGATGAAACTAGTGCGAGTTCGTCATCAGCAGATCACGATGCCTCGCCGTTTCTCGCGAGCCTCTCTCCTCGTCTCGCTGCTCCACTCTCGTGATTTCGTAGTGACGCTGGTGAAGACATTGCCCACCTACGGCACCAGCCCGCAGGCTGAAATGAAAAAGGGATCCACCTCTGAAATCAAATATTGACTCAGTAAAATACGAGTCATGAATATACTGAATGCTTTTTAAGGATATTTTATAATATTTGGTATATGATATTATGATATTCGTTTGTGTTGTTACTTACTATAACCAGAAAGGAGTTACGACATAACTTTAATAAGATACAAGTGTATTTGTTGATTGTGGTGGTAATGAGCCAAACGGGAAGTGAGCGAGTTTCCATATATAGTGGGTGGACAAACCAGCCACGTCCAGGGACAGTGGCGACCAACACATTAATCATTCAGACGCTACGTACGTGAAGCAGAGTCAGTTTTCCCCCCCTCCAGTATTTAACGCCAACACGAATTTCACGAATTAGCCTCGTTCGTCAACACAAGGCGTTGGTGTGGTTATGTCACCACCCACCAGGTTGTCTCCTGCTACATGTACGGGCGCCATCAAGGAGCGAGTTTGAATCAAGGTCTGTGGGCCAGACGGATGTCCTGGACAGTAAAGCTTAACCACCATGAGACCGACGCAACACAACACGTTACGTATAGCATTGTATGAGAGGAGCTGATTAGCCCCATCACCCATCTACCATCAGGCATAGGTGACCGATGCTCCAGCCTCGATTATTATCCTAACGAGAGGCGGCGAGAAGGTTACGTATATTTGCTTTGCATTGGCGGAGGTCTGGTTTACATGTATCACGACCTTGAGGCTTTGGATGATGTATGGGGTGAACTTCACTCTTGTGGTATATGTCAGTGCTTCAGACACATCGTTTTACACCACAGAGATGTATGGATGCTCACAAACCGTTGCGTCTCTGTCATTAATTTCCAGATCAAGTATGTGTGTGTGTGTGTGTGTGTGTGTGTGTGTGTGTGTGTGTGTGTGTGCGTGTGCGTGTGTGACGGATGTCCATCAATGTATGCTGGTCACGCAGGGTGACGGTGGCTCCTCCTCCTCACACATACGTCACAGTAACAAGACGGGGCTTGACCCCTCCCGGTCAAGACGGCCTTCAGATGCTACTGACGAGGTAACTGTAGGGGGGGGGCGGGGCCCTCAGGCAAGAACCTGATTATGGAGGATCGGCCTTCAACATCGAGGAAACCAGCAGTGAAATTGGGGTATCACGCGACAATGTTGTGACTTTGTCATCCTTGTGTGTGTGTGTGTGTACGTGGGGGGCGCGCGTCTGTGGCCGACGGGAAGGTGGGTCACCAGAGACGTCGTCAACACTCCGGGATCGGCACCAGGGGCTCGCCTCAAGGTGGTGCGACGTGGCGCAAGTTGATGATGCCAATCCTGCCTACTGTGACCTGGATGGAGTCTTGGTAACTGGGGGTGGGTGAGACCTGGAACCATTAGGACTTTACCGACCCGCAAGATGATCCCAGCCCGATCCTCCGCCCTCCTTTGGGAATAGGGGATGGAGGAGGGAACGGCGAGGAATATTGACCATTGGTTCGTTCCGTGCCACCGTGCCGGTCCACCCAAGACCCGTGTTCCGCAAGCTGCTGCTATTCGTTCCTGTGGTTCCCAGCTGCACAAGCCCAGCCTTGGCTTCAGGTGACCCGTGTCTGCCCCGAAGCTCGAGTCAGACACTTCGTGGGTGATAAGAAGCTTACAGAGGGTAACCGAGGACTGATTTGACCAGCAGAAGACTTTAGACGACTGGCATCGCGAGCTGGAGGGGAAAAATGGACGAACGCCTTGCGGAAATTGATGATTGTACTGAAAAATAATATAAAAACTTCGGGTCTGCCTATCCACTTCATATCGTGTGCAGAACTTCAGCTGCCCCTCCAGCAGAACACTTGGGCTCGATCAGCAACTTCATCCTCTAAGGACAAGCACCGTCCAGAATCGTGCGGTTTATTTCCTCTGCATCGTAGGTGCCGCCAGATGTGTGTGTGTGTGTGTGTGTGTGTGTGTGTGTGTGTGTGTGTGTGTGTGTGTGTGTGTGTGTGCTGGTCCGTTCAGGGCAACATAGAATGTACCACTGGGCAACACAGCTGATGGTGCTCTTCAATGCGTACAACACATCACTCACTTGGACGTTTACCTCACCTAACCTAACCAAGCCAAGGTTTGGTTAGGTTCGGTCAGGTTACGTGTGGGTAGGTTAGATTCGGTCAGGTTACGTGTGGATAGGTTAGGTTAGGTTGGTCAGGTTACGTGTGGATAGGTTAGGTTAGGTTGGTCAGGTTACGTGTGGATAGGTTAGGTTCGGTCACGTTTGGTTAGGGTGGGAGGCATCGGGTGAGTGTACCGTCCCAAACTACCCACGCAAAAGCGGATTGCTCATTGTTACATATCATGCACTGGGGAAAGACCCTGGATGCGTCGACGAAGGATGATTCTGGAGAGAGAGAGAGAGAGAGAGAGAGAGAGAGAGAGAGAGAGAGAGAGAGAGAGAGAGAGAGAGAGAGAGAGAGAGAGGATCTATGTATTTAATAATCTGTTTATACCGTGTTTTGAGTATCGCCGCCAGCCATCTCGTTTCTGTGGAGGTCACGGCGTGCACGGGGGAGTTAGCCCACGCCCAGAAGTCTCCCTCCCTCCCTCTCTCTTTTTTTCGTCCTAATCGTGGTTCATAACTGCCCTCTTTTTTCTCCCCTCTCCCCCGTAAGTTCCCACCTACTCAACAATTTATGCACGGTGCTGTGTTGTTGGTGTGCCATCAATTCACTGGGCCGGGAGACCTTTAAGTAACCGCGGCAATATCCAGGCTCTGGACGGGGCTCTTTTTTTTTTTTTTTTGGTGGTGACTGGGGAGAACAGCCACGGCCGCCCATTGTCTGTCTACCCTGCTGGTGCTCTGCTGCACTGATCACAGAGCTGGCGACTCACAGATGACGACACTCTCGGATCTTCGGGGGTGGGAGGTGGGTCGTCACCTCAAGCCATGATGTACGCATTACGAACAAATGCCACGACTGTATCAGACGAGGATTACCCAGTATCTAAGAATGTACACATATACTTGTCTTGGGGAGGAGGAGGAGGAGGAAGTCATCTCCCAGTGGAACACTTGAGTCATACCTGTTTTGGGAAATATCAATTCATTTTCTAAAGATCAAGACGTGAGTACCACCAAGTGGAGGCAGCTGAATGACACATGATGATTCAGAGACAGATGTGTGTGTGAGAGAGAGAGAGAGAGAGAGAGAGAGAGAGAGAGAGAGAGAGAGAGAGAGAGAGAGAGAGAGAGAGAGAGAGAGAGAGAGAGAGAGAGAGAGACATCTTTACGTTGGAAGGAAAAGTGGCGTTTCGTCACCCTTACTACTTGCTGCAGTGTTGTGGAAGGAGGGTGGGAGACGATTGTGTTTAAAGGATTTTATTAACGGTATATTACAGAGAGGAGTGACACACTGTCGTTGCTATATACAGGGAGGGGACATCTGGTGAGCCAACCAACCAGCCAGCCAGCCAAGGGTTGCAGCTGGTGACCAGGAGAGTAAAGCGTCCAGAGGCTTAACATTAATGAGAGCGTGAGGTGTTTCCCCGAGTGTCTCAGCCAGGTAGGTCGATGGGGGGGAGGAGGTGTTGCAAGCGGTCACAGCCAGCACAGCTCGGGAGGTGGAGGGCATCCTCTGACACCCTGGCTCCGGGGAAATCCCCCTCAGCCGAATGGTACCCCTTAGCGGCGGTTGCCGAACTGGGTACCGAAGGCGTAGAGGCTCAGGTCATCGCTGTTGGGGAACTGCTCCTCGAGGAAGGACGTGAAGATTGAGGAAGGGTTCTTCCCTGGGGTAGCCTTGGTCTTCTTTGGTGCGGAGATCTTGGCCGGCGCTTTGGTCTTTGGAGGAGGAGCCGGAGTCTCTGTCTCCGGGACGGGCGTCGGGGGCGGTGTGGTCGGGGCCGTGACCGGGGCGGGAGCTGGCGTTGCCGGAGCCGGCGGGGCGGTCCCAGGGGGAGGGTTGGCGAACATGGGGTGAGGGGGATCCATTTTGATGGAGAAGCTGTAGGTAGAGCCCTGCTGCTCCTTCTGGGTGTTGGGCGCGCGTAGAGGCACGGCCAGGCTGCCACACCACAACACCAGCGCGGCCAGGATCTGAAACAGCGCCCAGTGGCGTACCTGAGATTACTACGTAAATCAATCAAAATTTCTCCCTAAACGCCATATTGTTACGTGCTTATTTACATCAAATGATTCCCATCTTAGAAGTGATTACATCACTGAAGTTCACTCAGTCACTGGACATAATTGTATAATAACACCAGTAATTATATCATTCGGTTCAGACAAAGTTTGTTCACTTTCTGTCCGTTGTGTTGTGTGTGTGTGTCATGTCATTAATGCACTTCCTCTTAGGAATTTCCACTGACCTCAGATTTTCCACCAAGAGTTGGGTCCTTGTACCATAAACACTGGGTGAATAGTAATGTGAATCACGAAAAGTCTATTATTTCTAAGAGCGAAATAACCCCCTGTAGTTATGATAAAAGATACTATTTCCTTGATAATTTTTACTGTTGATAGTAACAGCCGCAGTAATGATCATGTATAAATCATTTCATAAATGTTGATGATCAGTGGTCACAGCCTTTTAATTCCTCGAAGCATAGAAATGATGGTTAAAAACAGTAGCAACAGAGTGTACCCACCAGAGCTCTCATCATGTTGACGTGGTCGACGTTGAAGTCGGCAGGAATGTGACTGCTGGGAAGATGAGCCGCCCGGTTATATACCGGCCTTTCCCCCCCCCCCGACCTCGCCCTCCATCACCCCTCCTCTACCTCCAGCCGTCCCCCCCCCCCTCCCCTCCCCCCTCCACCGTCGTAACGGTCTAGTCTTCCGTGCCTGCTCGCCTCTGCTGCCGCCACGCCCTTGCCATCACGACGCCAACACTACTACCCCACCCTTACGGCCTTCTCCTTTACCTATTCCACCACCCTCCCCCTCCCACAGTCACAGGCCCATGGACCACCCTCTTGCCTACCTCTATAGCCGCCCTATTCCCATCGGACCATAAACTCAGCCAACCAATCTCCATGGGCATCCTCTCCTCCCTCCCCGCCTTCTCCTACCTACCTCGCTGTACTGTACGCCCATCTCTTCGCCGCCTCTATCCCATTGCCTCATGCACTTCGTCCCCCATCCTATGGCTTGCCAAAGCTCACAGGCCCATGCACCCAGTCACCCCATAGCCATGGCTGCCCTAATCTCACTGGTCCACGTATACCACAGTCCACCCAACCTCCTTCTTCCAGACACTCCAGTCTCGCCGCTTCCACGGCCATCCCCATCTGAGATTGCCCACGTACCCAGTCACCCCCACCCGAATGGTGAGCTCGCCATGCCTCAGCCCACCCCATGGCCTTCCCACTCTCAGTGGCCCACCACTTTTACTCATTCCACCCCCCAACCCCCAACCCCATGACTCTGTCATGCCGCAGCCCACCCCTATGGCTATCTCGTCCTCACTGGCCCGTGAACAGAATCACGCTACTCCCCTGGCATCCACCCTTCCCCCCGCCATGGTTATCCTACTCTCAGTGGCCCATGATTCCCCCCAACCCACCCCCTTCCCTTATTCGCGCCCCCCATGGGAGTGCTATACCTGAGCCCACACCACCCATGTCCACCACACCCTACCTGGTCCTTCCAAGTATACAAGGAACTATTTTTCGCGGCCTTCAGACGCGATAAAGCCAGATGTTTGTGGTGGTAAGGGTATACCTGGGTCCCTGGTTATGTAACACGGTGCCCGATGGGTAAATACCCTCACTGGATACGTCGAAGTTGTGCGTCGTGAGACGCTTTGTGTGTGGGTGCTTGTAAGTTGCAGTTATTGACTTGGATGGTGAGGGTAATTAGATTGCTTTGGATTGCTTTGGACAAAGGCGTTTTCAAGGTTCTTCTTCATCGCTGTTGTTCTCCGGCTCTTCGGTGTATATCAGCTGACTTGTATTTCTTTCTTGTCTCTCCCCTGATGACGTGATTATGACTCGAAAGTGCACTTGGGAACTTATCGTGTTTCATTTCCCCCGTGGACTCACAGGAATATATATATATATATATATATATATATATATATATATATATATATATATATATATATATATATATATATATATATATATATATATATATGTAATGTACATATGATATCTGATGTAAATATTTACCAGCATTTTCATGAATGAATCACATCATATATATATATATATATATATATATATATATATATATATATATATATATATATATATATATATATATATATATATATATATATATCCCTGGGGATAGGGAAGAAAGAATACTTCCCTCGTATTCCCTGCGTGTTGTAGAAGGCGACTAAAAGGGGAGGGAGCGGGGGGTTGAAAATCCTCCCCCTCTCGTTTTTAATTTTCCGAAAGGAGGAACAGAGAAGGGGGCCGAGTGAGGATTTCCCTCAAAGGCTCAGTCCTCTGTTCTTAACGCTATATATATATATATATATATCCCTGGGAATAAGGTAGAAAGTATACTTCCCACGTATTCCCTGCGTGTTGTAAAAGGCGACAAAAAAGAGAGGGAGCGGGGGGCTGCAATTCGTCATCCTCCAGTTTTTCCAAAAGAAGGAACAGAGAAGGGGCCAATTGTTGACTGGTTGGTAAGGTTATTTAATGTATGTATGACTCATGGTGAGGTGCCTGAGGATTGGCGGAATGCGTGCATAGTGCCATTGTACAAAGGCAAAGGGGATAAGAGTGAGTGCTCAAATTACAGAGGTATAAGTTTGTTGAGTATTCCTGGTAAATTATATGGGAGGATATTGATTGAGAGGGTGAAGGCATGTACAGAGCATCAGATTGGGGAAGAGCAGTGTGGTTTCAGAAGTGGTAGAGGATGTGTGGATCAGGTGTTTGCTTTGAAGAATGTATGTGAGAAATACTTAGAAAAGCAAATGGATTTGTATGTAGCATTTATGGATCTGGAGAAGGCATATGATAGAGTTGATAGAGATGCTCTGTGGAAGGTATTAAGAATATATGGTGTGGGAGGCAAGTTGTTTGAAGCAGTGAAAAGTTTTTATCGAGGATGTAAGGCATGTGTACGTGTAGGAAGAGAGGAAAGTGATTGGTTCTCAGTGAATGTAGGTTTGCGGCAGGGGTGTGTGATGTCTCCATGGTTGTTTAATTTGTTTATGGATGGGGTGGTTAGGGAGGTGAATGCAAGAGTTTTGGAAAGAGGGGCAAGTATGAAGTCTGTTGGGGATGAGAGAGCTTGGGAAGTGAGTCAGTTGTTGTTCGCTGATGATACAGCGCTGGTGGCTGATTCATGTGAGAAACTGCAGAAGCTGGTGACTGAGTTTGGTAAAGTGTGTGAAAGAAGAAAGTTAAGAGTAAATGTGAATAAGAGCAAGGTTATTAGGTACAGTAGGGTTGAGGGTCAAGTCAATTGGGAGGTGAGTTTGAATGGAGAAAAACTGGAGGAAGTGAAGTGTTTTAGATATCTGGGAGTGGATCTGGCAGCGGATGGAACCATGGAAGCGGAAGTGGATCATAGGGTGGGGGAGGGGGCGAAAATTCTGGGAGCCTTGAAGAATGTGTGGAAGTCGAGAACATTATCTCGGAAAGCAAAAATGGGTATGTTTGAAGGAATAGTGGTTCCAACAATGTTGTATGGTTGCGAGGCGTGGGCTATGGATAGAGTTGTGCGCAGGAGGATAGATGTGCTGGAAATGAGATGTTTGAGGACAATGTGTGGTGTGAGGTGGTTTGATCGAGTAAGTAACGTAAGGGTAAGAGAGATGTGTGGAAATAAAAAGAGCGTGGTTGAGAGAGCAGAAGAGGGTGTTTTGAAATGGTTCGGGCACATGGAGAGAATGAGTGAGGAAAGATTGACCAAGAGAATATGTGTGTCGGAGGTGGAGGGAACGAGGAGAAGAGGGAGACCAAATTGGAGGTGGAAAGATGGAGTGAAAAAGATTTTGTGTGATCGGGGCCTGAACATTCAGGAGGGTGAAAGGAGGGCAAGGAATAGAGTGAATTGGAGCGATGTGTTATACCGGGGTTGACGTGCTGTCAGTGGATTGAATCAAGGCATGTGAAGCGTCTGGGGTAAACCATGGAAAGCTGTGTAGGTATGTGTATTTGCGTGTGTGGACGTATGCATATACATGTGTATGGGGGGGTTGGGCCATTTCTTTCGTCTGTTTCCTTGCGCTACCTCGCAAACGCGGGAGACAGCGACAAAGCAAAAAAAAAAAAAAAAAAGATATATATATATATATATATATATATATATATATATATATATATATATATATATATATATATATATATATATATATATATTGGAATGGATCACAGTTTTTCGCGTGATCAAGTATATTCCTATGAGTCCACGGGGAAAATGAAACACGATAAGTTTCCAAGTGCACTTTCGTGTAACAATCACATCATCAGAGGACAGACAAGAGAGAAATAAAATTCAGTTGATATACATCGAAGGACGTAGCTAGAACGCCGTTTAGTAAACACGTCTCCTAGCCACGTCTCTACAATGTATATCAACTGAATTATATTTCTCTCTTGTCTCTCCTCCGATGATGTGATTATTACACGAAAGTGCACTTGGGAACTTACCGTGTTTCATTTTCCCCCGTGGACTCATAGGAATGTACTTCATCACGCGCCAAATTGTGATCCTTTCCAATATATATATATATATATATATATATATATATATATATATATATATATATATATATATATATATATATATATATATATATATGTGTGTATATATGTGTGTGTGTGTGTGTGTGTGTGTGTGTGTGTGTGTGTGTGTGTGTGTGTAAGTATAATTCCAGTAAATGCCTCACGGATAGCGAGTTCTCCACTCATAAGGGTTTAAGTCTTCAATTTCATCATCATTTAATTTCATAATTGTTCACAGTCCCACCGTCCATATTCCCCCTCTTCGCTCGGCTCATCCCCTTACATTCCTCCATCCGCCACCCGCCTGTCACCGTCTTCTATTTGTCGCCGTGTAGATGCTGCACTTCCCCTTCCTTAAGTCGGTCCCTGCCATCTTCGCCCGACATCTTGATACTGGTGGTGGTGCAGTGGTGTGACCTTGTCTTCCCTGGGCAGTTCCCAAGGCTAACACCCTTTCCCTTTTCCTGCATGGATTGGTGTGTGATTTCTGTCTGTGCGTCTACCTGTTTACATAGGTTTTGTATATATATATATATATATATATATATATATATATATATATATATATATATATATATATATATATATATATATTGCAAGTGTCACAGTGGTGCGCGTGATCTAGTCTCTGCAGGAAATTTACAGGAAAATGAAACATGATAAGTTCCCAAGTGCACTTTCATGTAATGATCACATCATCAGGGGAGGGACAAGAATGAGATATAGAACAATTGCTCGATACACAAGGAAGAGACGTATCTAGGACGCCACTGGTAAACAAGCGTTACCGGATTGTTGTGTTCGGGTTGGTGTGTCTGGGTCTGGGAGCCTACCTGACAGAATTTTATTATGTGCACAAGAAAGGGAACTGTTTACAAATTTTGTCTCCAATAAAGCTATCCAATTTGTATAGACCTTGACTAACATTGATTTTACAATTCTTTGTGTGTTTGATGATAGAAGATTCAATTATATTTCTCGTGGAAAAGAAGTTAGAGTTGATAACTGAATTGGCATTACTCCAATCAGTACAATGGTCATAATTCATGACGTGATTAAACAGAGCATTTGATTCTTGTCCTGTTATTATGCTGTATTTATGATGCTTAAGTACAACATAAAGATCCTTACCAGTCTGCCCAACATGAAACATATAATTTTTACAGGGTATTCTATAAACATAGCCTTCAGAACTTGCTGATGAGTTCCTGATTAAGATATTCTTTATAGTATTTTTTTTTTTGCTGAAGGCTACATTTTCATTAAAGGATTTATGCAACTTGGGAAGTAATGTAAAATTATCACTAAATGGCAGAATCTTTTAGTTCTCCCTTTATCATTGAATCTTTTATTGTTAAATACACAAAGATTTGTAACGTTATTATTAGCGACATCTATACAATTTGGATAACTTTATTATAGATAAAATTTGTCTATTCCGTGTATTTCAACTGAATTGCTCTATATATATGATGTGATTGTAACACGAAAGTGCAATGTGGATTTCATGCAATATATATATATATATATATATATATATATATATATATATATATATATATATATATATATATATATATATATATATATATATATATATATATATATATATTTTCCTATGAGTCCACGGGGAAAATGAAGCACGATAAGTTCCCAAGTGCACTTTTATGTAATAATCACATCATCAGGGGAGACACAAGTGAGAAATATGAGTCAGTTGATATTCATGCGATTGTCTGTCTTGGACAATCGCATGTTTATCAGATGGCGTCCTAGCTTCGTCTCTTCGATATATATCAACTGACTGTTATATTTCTCTGTTGTGTCTCCCCTGATGATGTGATTATTACACGAAAGTGCACTTGGGAACTTATCGTGTTTCATTTTCCCCGTGGACTCATTGGTATATATATATATATATATATATATATATATATATATATATATATATATATATATATATATATATATATATATATGTAAGTAGGAGAGATGGCCAGAGAGCGTTATTGGATTACGTGTTAATTGACAGGCGTGCGAAAGAGAGACTTTTGGATGTCAATGTGCTGAGAGGTGCAACTGGAGGGATGTCTGATCATTATCTTGTGGAGGCTAAGGTGAAGATTAGTATGGGTTTTCAGAAAAGAAGAGTGAATGTTGGGGTGAAGAAGGTGGTGAGAGTAAGTGAGCTTGGGAAGGAGACCTGTGTGAAGAAGTATCAGGAGAGACTGTGTACAGAATGGAAAAAGGTGAGAACAATGGAAGTAAGGGGAGTGGGGGAGGAATGGGATGTATTTAGGGAATCAGTGATGGATTGCGCAAAAGATGCTTGTGGCATGAGAAGAGTGGGAGGTGGGCTGTTTAGAAAGGGTAGTGAGTGGTGGGATGAAGAAGTAAGAGTATTAGTGAAAGAGAAGAGAGAGGCATTTGGACGATTTTTGCAGGGAAAAAATGCAATTGAGTGGGAGAAGTATAAAAGAAAGAGACAGGAGGTCAAGAGAAAGGTGCAAGAGGTGAAAAAAAGGGCAAATGAGAGTTGGGGTGAGAGAGTATCATTAAATTTTAGGGAGAATAAAAAGATGTTCTGGAAGGAGGTAAATAGGGTGCGTAAGACAAGGGAGCAAATGGGAACTTCAGTGAAGGGCGTAAATGGGGAGGTGATAACAAGTAGTGGTGATGTGAGAAGGAGATGGAATGAGTATTTTGAAGGTTTGTTGAATGTGTCTGATGACAGAGTGGCAGATATAGGGTGTTTTGGTCGAGGTGGTGTGCAAAGTGAGAGGGTTAGGGAAAATGATTTGGTAAACAGAGAAGAGGTAGTAAAAGCTTTGCGGAAGATGAAAGCCGGCAAGGCAGCAGGTTTGGATGGTATTGCAGTGGAATTTATTAAAAAAGGGGGTGACTGTATTGTTGACTGGTTGGTAAGGTTATTTAATGTATGTATGACTCATGGTGAGGTGCCTGAGGATTGGCGGAATGCGTGCATAGTGCCATTGTACAAAGGCAAAGGGGATAAGAGTGAGTGCTCAAATTACAGAGGTATAAGTTTGTTGAGTATTCCTGGTAAATTATATGGGAGGGTATTGATTGAGAGGGTGAAGGCATGTACAGAGCATCAGAGTGGGGAAGAGCAGTGTGGTTTCAGAAGTGGTAGAGGATGTGTGGATCAGGTGTTTGCTTTGAAGAATGTATGTGAGAAATACTTAGAAAAGCAAATGGATTTGTATGTAGCATTTATGGATCTGGAGAAGGCATATGATAGAGTTGATAGAGATGCTCTGTGGAAGGTATTAAGAATATATGGTGTGGGAGGCAAGTTGTTAGAAGCAGTGAAAAGTTTTTATCGAGGATGTAAGGCATGTGTGCGTGTAGGAAGAGAGGAAAGTGATTGGTTCTCAGTGAATGTAGGTTTGCGGCAGGGGTGTGTGATGTCTCCATGGTTGTTTAATTTGTTTATGGATGGGGTTGTTAGGGAGGTAAATGCAAGAGTCTTGGAAAGAGGGGCAAGTATGAAGTCTGTTGGGGATGAGAGAGCTTGGGAAGTGAGTCAGTTGTTGTTCGCTGATGATACAGCGCTGGTGGCGGATTCATGTGAGAAACTGCAGAAGCTGGTGACGGAGTTTGGTAAAGTGTGTGGAAGAAGAAAGTTAAGAGTAAATGTGAATAAGAGCAAGGTTATTAGGTACAGTAGGGTTGAGGGTCAAGTCAATTGGGAGGTGAGTTTGAATGGTGAAAAACTGGAGGAAGTGAAGTGTTTTAGATATCTGGGAGTGGATCTGTCAGCGGATGGAACCATGGAAGCGGAAGTGGATCATAGGGTGGGGGAGGGGGCGAAAATTTTGGGAGCCTTGAAAAATGTGTGGAAGTCGAGAACATTATCCCGGAAAGCAAAAATGGGTATGTTTGAGGGAATAGTAGTTCCAACAATGTTGTATGGTTGCGAGGCGTGGGCTATGGATAGAGTTGTGCGCAGGAGGATGGATGTGCTGGAAATGAGATGTTTGAGGACAATGTGTGGTGTGAGGTGGTTTGATCGAGTGAGTAACGTAAGGGTAAGAGAGATGTGTGGAAATAAAAAGAGCGTGGTTGAGAGAGCAGAAGAGGGTGTTTTGAAATGGTTTGGGCACATGGAGAGAATGAGTGAGGAAAGATTGACCAAGAGGATATATGTGTCGGAGGTGGAGGGAACGAGGAGAAGAGGGAGACCAAATTGGAGGTGGAAAGATGGAGTGAAAAGGATTTTGTGTGATCGGGGCCTGAACATGCAGGAGGGTGAAAGGAGGGCAAGGAATAGAGTGAATTGGAGCGATGTGGTATACAGGGGTTGACGTGCTGTCAGTGGATTGAATCAAGGCATGTGAAGCGTCCGGGGTAAACCATGGAAAGCTGTGTAGGTATGTATATTTGCGTGTGTGGACGTGTGTATGTACATGTGTATGGGGGGGGTTGGGCCATTTCTTTCGTCTGTTTCCTTGCGCTACCTCGCAAACGCGGGAGACAGCGACAAAGTATAAAAAAAAAAAAAAAAAAAAAAAAAAATATATATATATATATATATATATATATATATATATATATATATATATATATATATATATATATATATATATATATATATATATATATATATATCGGGGGAAACTACGGAAAGGTGTGTGGGGCGTGATTGTGGGTTAAGGAGCTGTGGTTCCGGTGCATTACACATGCCAGCAAGAGAATGGATGTGAGGGAATAGCGTCTTTCTTCGTCTTTTCCTGGTGCTACGGCGGTCAAGTGTGAAAACACACACACACACACACACACACACACACACACACACACACACACACACACACACACACACACACACTCGTGCTGTAATATATGAAGGTAGAACAAATGAACAAAATTTTTACATCGATTCCAAATTGAATGAAATTAAGCCGTCATGATGTGGTTGGTGCCTGCAGGGTTGTCCCACGGGCTGTGTGTGTTGTGTGTGTGTTGTGTGTGTGTTGTGTGTGTGTGTGTGTGTGTGTGTTGTGTGTGTGTGTGTGTGTGTGTGTGTAAGTGTGTGTGTGTGTAAGTGTGTGTGTCTGAAGCTTGGCCCCAACAGACGTTCATTTATATGCTAACATATCCCTACTGCCGCCCCCCTTCCCCTGCCGGAACTCCTCCCACACACACTCACTCCGTCTTCTATTGGCCGTTCCCTGCTGCGTGAGTAACCCCCTGACCTTAAACAGAAAACGAAGGACTTTAATGTAATCATCTTGCCTCCCTGGGCGTTCGGAACATGATGGTGGTGAGCCAGGAGTTTAGTTAGTATCACTGCTGGGTGGATTAAACCCCCCCCGGAGCAAGACCGAACCAGCCTTGAGGAACCCCCCTTGATTCGAAGGCTCGTTCACTCTCGATATCATCAAACTGGCATTAGTATGTGATCAAGTCACCGCTTACCCTTCTCTCTTCCATGGTAGACAGAGTGATGAACCTCTAGCCTTTCCCCCGGTCACTCGGCTCTCCTAATCCTGGTTTCCATCTTGGTTGCCCTCCTCTGGACCTTCTCTATCAGCTCTTTGTCCATCTGTAGGTGCGTTGACCAAACGTGAGGAGTAGATTGTAGTTCTGTCCTTATGCAGGACGCGCACAACTTGCTGACTGTTTTCTTCGTCGTCCCGTCCTTTGTGCACAACGATCGCGCCGACGACGCGTCGCGCTCAAGGGCCGTAACTTCATGCCGAACGATCGCGCTCTCGTTTTCAAGGGTCGTATGTCGTGCTACAGGGTGGTCGTCGTCCTGGTGCTCAACGACCGACCGTTCCTTCTGTGCTTAATGATCGTATCAGTCGTGCTTATGGGTCGTAAGAGTCGTGCTCAAGGGTCGGACCAGTCGTGCTTATGGGTCGGACCAGTCGTGCTTATGGGTCGTAACAGTCGTGCCTATGGGTCGTAACAGTCGTGCTCAAGGGTCGTAACAGTCGTGCTCAAGGGTCGTACCAGTCGTACTTATGGGTCGTAACAGTCGTGCTCAAGGGTCGTACCAGTCGTGCTTATGGGTCGTAACAGTCGTGCTCAAGGGTCGTACCAGTCGTGCTTATGGGTCGTAACAGTCGTGCTCAAGGGTCGTACCAGTCGTACTTATGGGTCGTAGCAGTCGTGCTCAATGGTCGTGCTCAAGGGTCGCACCAGTCGTGCTCAAGGGTCGCACTAGTCGTGCTCAAGGGTCGCACCAGTCGTGCTCAAGGGTCGCACCAGTCGTACTTATGGGTCGTAACAGTCGTGCTCTAGAGGTTACAAGATAAACAAATGTAGGATCTGAAAGTGAACATCGTTCCATCATGAGCATTGTCATGTATACACACATTGCCAGCCTCAGTGGGTGATCGTGTTCAGCAGTGTCATGTTGGACCCACCAACTCAGTCATCCACCACACGTTCGTGTCCCCAGGTTGTCCCAGTGACGCGGTCCTGCTTAGTGTGAGAGCTTTATCATTCGTCCTTCTCTCGTGTTCGTAATGGGCTCTTGAAAATATGGCATGTACATTCCTGTATCCGAGGCCAATTGAATAGTTTATTGACTAGGTGTTGATAGTGGAGAGAGAGAGAGAGAGAGAGAGAGAGAGAGAGAGAGAGAGAGAGAGAGAGAGAGAGAGAGAGAGAGAGAGAGAGAGAGGGGGTTAGTTGATAGATGGTTCTCGTGAGTACGGATAGCGGAGAATTATGTGTAGGTATTTCGAAATTGAGATCGCCAAGCGTAGGGGCATGTAATTGCCCGACTCTCTCTCTCTCTCTCTCACACACACACACACACAGATAGATAGAGTGAATTGGAACGCGGTATACATGGGCCGATATGCTGTCATTGAACTGAACCACGCTTCCACGCTAACGCGGGAAACGGCGATTAAGTGTATATATATATATATATATATATATATATATATATATATATATATATATATATATATATATATATATATATATATATAAGTAGGAGGGATGGTCGGCGGACGTTGATGGATAACATGGTAATTGATAGGCGTGTAAAAGACTTTTGGATGTGAAGATTTGTAAATGATTTAGGAAGAGTGAGAAGAGAATGGTGAGAGTAAGTGAGCTTGGAAAAGAGACTTTTAAGAAGAAACACCAGGAGCGATTGAGTGCAGAATGGCAACAGATGAAAGTAAACGAAGGTAGGGGAGCGGGTAAGTAATGGGAAGTATTTATGGAAGCAGTGCTGGCATGTGCGAGAGAAGCGGGTGGCATGCGTAAGGTGGGCGGTGGGCAGATTAGAAAGGGTAGTGAGTAGTGGGATGAAGAAGTAAAGTTGTTAGTGAAAGAGAAAAGACAGATATTTGAATGGTTCTTACAGGGAAGGAGAACAAATGATTGGGAGATGTATGTGAGAATGCGAGAGAAGATTAAGAGGAAGGTGCAGGGTTCGAAAAGATGGCAAGTTAGAGTTAGGGTGAGCGAGTATCAGTAAACTTTAGGGAGAGTGGGAAGATGTTTTGGAAAAAGATGGATGATGTGTGAAACAAAAAGGAAACAAATGGGAGCATCGGTGAAGTGGGGAAATGGAAACAGTTAGTGATAAAGTGAGGAGGAGTGAGTATTTTGAAAGACTGTTCAGCGTATATGATCACAGAGTGGCAGATGTATGGTGTTTGATTCGGAGTGGTATGCAAATTAAGAAAGTAATGGAGAGTGATTTGGTGAAGAGAGAAGAGATTTCCGTGAAGGCCTTACGTAAGATAAAATGTGACAAGGCGGCTGCAACGGATGGCATGGCAGCTGAATTTCTAAAGAAAATGAGTGATTGTATTGTTGATTGGTTGGTTAGTTTTATCAGTAAATGTATGGATCATGGTGGGGTGCCTGAGGAATGGCGGAATGCATGTATAGCGCCTCTGTATAAAGGGAAAGGGGATAAAGGTTCAGACTACAGAGGTATAAGGTTTTTGAGTGTACTTGTTGAACTATATGGGAGACTTAGTGATTGAGAGTGAAGGCATGTACAGAGCATCAGATTGGGGAGGAGCAGTGTGGTTTTAGAAGTGGTAGAGGATGTGTAGATCAGGTGTTTGCCTTAAAGAATGTGTGTGTGAGAAATACTTAGAAAAACAGGGATTTTTGTGTGGCATTTATGAATCTAGAGAAAGCATGTGAAAGAGTTGATAAAGATTCATTGTGGAGGGTCTTGAGGATATATGGTGTTGGAGGTAATCTGCTATAGACAATGAGAAGTTTTTGTCAAGGGTGTAAGGCATGTGTACGAGTAAGAAGAGAGGAGAGTGAATGGTTCCTGTGGGAGGGTTGTCTGATGGTATTATGGTTGTTTGATTTATTCATGGATGGGTTGATGAGGGAGGGAAATGCGAGTCTTTCGGAGAGGGTTGAGTATGCAGTCTATAAGGGAAGCGAGTCAGTTGTTGTTTGATGATGATACAACACTCGTGGCAGATTCAAGTGAGAAACAGCAGAGGTTGGTGACTGAGTTTGGAAAAAGTGTGAAAAGAGAAAGTTGAAAATAAATGTAAATAAAGACAAGGTTATTTGGTTGGGAGACAGGTCAGATGTCAGATGTAAGGTTGGGATGTAAGGTTGAATAGAGAAGAATTGGGGAATTGAAGTGTATAGATATCTGGAAGTGGACACGGCGACGAATGGAACCATGGGAGCGGAAGTGAATCATAGGGTATGGGAGGAGTCGAAGGTTTTGGGAGCACTGAAGAATGTGTTGAAAGAGAGTTCGTTATCAGGGAGGGCAAAAACGGGTATATTTGAAGGTATGGTCACCCCAACAATGGATGCGAGGCATGCATTATAGAAAAGGATGTGCGGAGGAGGATGGATATGTTGAAAATGAAATGTCTGAGGACAATGTGTAGTTTATGGTTGCTTGATTGAGTGAGTAATAAAAGAGTAAGAGAAATGTGTGGTAATAAAAAGAGTGTGGTTGAGATAGTTGAAGAGGGTGTGACGAAACGGTTTGGACATATGGAGAGAATGGGTGAGGAAAGGTTGACAAAGTGGATATATGTATCAGAATTGGAGGGAACAAGGAGAAGTGGGAGACCAAATTGGAGATGGAAGGATGGAGTGAAAGTGTTTTTGAGTGATCGGGACCAGAACATGCAGCAGGGTGAAAGGCATGCACGGGACACATTGAAGTGGAATGATGTGATATACAGGAGTCGACGTGCTATCAGTGGACTGAGCCAGGGCATGTGGAGCTTTCCGGGGTCAACCATGGAAAGGTAATCGTCCTACACATCTGCAGAGTGGATTGAAAATCCCTCTAATAGAGAAGGCTTAAAGAAACCCTGTATGACTAGCGAATTACCGCTTTAATCTATCGCCTCATATCACAAGGTATTGCAGTTTAATGCTTCATGAGCGATCTAGACACCTGATGATGGAAGATGTATATAGTATGAATTCTTGATTCACTGTGTCCCTTACTCGTTAAAGTCTGTGGCATAAAGTACATACATCTAAGTTATAGTAATTATCTGCATTACGTCACACTCTCGTTACCCTGAGTCAACTTAAGAATCATTTTCTATAAAACCTGACTCGGCTGGATATAATCAGTTTAGAGACATCCGTCTGTTACCCGTCTGTGTGTATATATATGTGTAAAGCTTTCCCCAAAATTAACCACCTTGACAACGAGACTGGTCAAATATTGTATACCGTTATGCCAACTCTGCTCGTAATACTGGATATATTTATGGTACTACCTACGATTTCCACGAGGGACTTTGAACACAGAGGCATCCAAGAACCTTCAGTGAATGAAGGACAACCACGTTGAAAAGAGGGTATAATTTCACGTGATGAAAGCAGAGAAAACCCAAGACATTCAGTATTTATATTCATTAGATGATCAGTCAGTGCTCTTTAGTGAGGCGTGTGTCAGTCTTAAGAACATGAGACTATTGATATTCAGAGAATTTTTTTCAAACGTTTTATACGAAGCCAATTGAATGGAACAAAAGCATTCTACTGTGTTTTTCACTAGTCTACCACTAAAGGGGCTAATGTGTTTGTCCGTTTTCTACGTCTCATACGTAATATCTTGGAGGGGAAGACTACCTTATTTTGAAAACGTCGCAATACTTTACTCGTAAAAGCTGGAATTCGCCTTTAGTGGCAGTTGAGTTTGATGTACAGTACCTTTTTTTTCTTCCTAAAAAACTGAGTAGCCACGGACAAAACATGCCCCTGTCATGGTCATCTTAGGTGAAAAAATAGGGTAATAATGAGAAGGTTACTCAGAGCTCCTCAGTCCTGGAAGTTATGATGTCTCTCTTGAAAATATATTAGCATTATCGGCTTCGTTCTCGAAGTAGTGTGAAGAGCTGTGTGCGAAAATTGCCTTATTCATAAGGCTTTGCCTACGAATAGAGTGAGTTTGATGATGATTCCGTCGTATTATGCCACGTGCTAATGATCTTAATATGTAATTAATTTTATTTTCTTTACACTAGTGGTAGTAATATTGTTGAGTTCTTTATTATTAGTTTATGGTCATTATGGGATTTGATTTTGTATTTAGTTTACTTCTATTTCTGTACTCTTCTTCTTGTTTATTTTTTATTTTTTGTTTGCCCTTGTGCAAATGATTTTAGATGTATTATGAGAAAAAATTGGAAGTATTATAATATACTCTATGTCCTAAACTCCGTGGAATATTCATATATGTACGCTGTACTTGTCTTCTGCCGAGAAGCCAGTCATCAGTAAATATTTGATGATGTTACTGAGCAGATTATGTTCTCTGTATTGGAAGAGAAGTGAAGTTTAATCAGTAAGAGGTAAAGATGTGAGATCCAGTGGAACCTGTCGGGTTGATCACTGGTAGAGAGCGATCATACGTAGGGGCCCCAAGTTGCCACCCTGAGGTACTCTTGCGTCACGAGGTGGGTGTGCCACATACTAGCTTATGTTGTTACGACAGTGTTGAAAAAAGTCTGTTTTGGATGATATCATGGTGATGAATGAAGGATATCCAATTGATGAAAGATATCGTAGCAGTTCACTGTATCATGGTAAATGACAGAGATGTAATCATAGACGAGATTGGTTGAATTATTTATATTTCACATCACAACAATAACATATCCTCGGGGGCTGTTACAATTAGAGTCTTTGGATATTGAAGCTCTTACGCAGATGTAGGTCTGGACATTGCTCTGACGTCAGCGTGGGCGTTGGCGTGGGCGGCCTTGACCTGGGCAACTGTGGGAGTGTCGACGGGCAGGTCAGAGGCGGCCACACGGAAGCCAACGCCAGAGGCGGCGGCGTACTTCCTCATCTGGACGTCGCCCTCGGGGTCCACGTAGGCGAAGCTGCCGGAGGTGCGTCCCAGGAAGTCACGGTTCTCGACGCGGGTGTTGGGTCCTCCCCAGTGGCCGAAGGAGTACTGGCCTGCCTCGTCCTGGGCGTGGAACTGGCCTCCGACGAAGGGCTTGCCAACTGATGGCATGGGAGGCTCTGGGGCGAGCAGTGGCTCCGGTGCAGCAGCCGCCACCACCACGGGGGAGGCAGCCGCAACGGGAGCGATAGCCTTGACAACAGGAACAGGAGCCACAACAGGAGTTGCAGTTTTAACGACAGGAATGGGCGCGACGGGATTCTGGATGAGGTGGGTTGTGATCCGTGGGAGGGAGAGCTTGAGGCCAGGCTCAGGGATGCGGACCACGGCGGGCCCCTGGGACTGTGTGGTGTAGGTGGTCCATGGCTGGCTCCTGCTGGTACCGTAGGCCGAGGGGACGTACATGACGGGAGAGGCAGCGCAGCACGCCGCGGCCACAACAAGTATCTGCAATGTATACAACAACACTGTGGAGTCACCTGACGTGATGACCTGGCGATGCCTTAGTTTACAGGGACGGTAGCCTCAAGTTACCCAAGCAGAGGGCGAGCCACGTAATGGCGTCGCTGGACAGATATGATCAGGTTGATATTTTGATGAGCACCATCTCGTTAGTCTTTTCTTCGCGACAGCTTACTGTCATACCTGCTGTGTAGGTTTGAGAATAACACCTATGGTAAACCTGTGAAGATTTTATGGCTTAACTCCTTAAATAGACGTGGTGGTTTTACGCTACAGATGCTTGGTAAATTGATTATACGAATGTGGTAAATAATCATTTTAATACACATGCAAAAGTTAGTAGCATGATAGACCTGTCAAGTTGATTTTATTTGAAGTTTAGGAACTCTGCAGTACGTTCTTCTTCAGAAAGTGGAAAGATGGGGGTTGAATAACGTTATCACAGAGGAAATGATCAAGTGAGGTGAACATATGTTTTGAAATCCTCATCCAGGACAAGTTAGATGAGGTTTTCATGAGCTTTATCGGAGTCACCTCCACAAGCGCATCAGTGGTGTACAAACTCGTCGATTTATATGATCCTGGCCGTTATTCATTAGCTCAAATGGCCGCATGCATAGAATGAATGTTTACCTTAGAAATGTCTTCTTATACGCATAGCTATAGAAACCCTCTTGACCCACGAGAGACATGATTCCAACCCCAAGCCTTTCATCACCCTGCGTGGTCAACCACTCCCTCTTATCTAAACTTCCTCTATACTTGGGTCCATCTCACATGAGACATAATCGTTATTCCCTCCCTACACATCGCGTACATCTACACAGCTGCCAGGAATTAACTACACGCCCTCAGAACATTGGGCATCTGAGGTGGACAAGGAAAAAAGAGTGCCATAGTCTCCTCTACATGCAAATGTTCCGCGTCGCCTTAAACTGCCTCTCCTGCGTGGTGTCCACCCCTGTCAGAATTGATTATGATGAAGCCACAAACCGCGCAAGGCAGAGAAGTTAGAACAATCGACAGTCGCCTGGCAACCATTCACATTCATGAGCGAAACAAAATGCCTCTGTTATAGTCTCGCCTCAATATGCATGACACTGTTTTCTTTGAAACACCACACCTAGACCGCTTCTAATCCAGTCCATTTAACCTAACACCCGATCCTAAAGTAGAAATAAAAAGCTCACCCATTCTACAGTCTATAGTCCATCCCCACCATCTCCCCTCTTCCCCACCTCTCCTTCACCAAACACGACACTGAACAAAACATATAGCCTTGGGAAAGTCTGGAAAAAACCCCCCCAAAAAACCCACTATACCACCGGCCTCTCAACCTAGTGTTATACCCGAGTCCACCAGATATATACATATGTGAAACTATGTTCCCCAGGCATGTACGAGTTACGCACTCTCCTCTGCGTGCTAGACACCATCCACTTCTCTAGCATTACCAACAGGGATTCAGCATCTCACAAGATCTGTCGTGCATTTACATGCCACTTCTACACTGACCACTTAACTTCTCAGATGACCTATGTTAACCCCAGAAACACACACACACACACACACACACACACACACACACACACACACACACACACACACACACACACACACACACACACTATCACTCTTCTTGACCTGTGATGATCCCGCCCGGCGGACGTGGCCAGCTTACTGAACGCCGCGGAAACCCACAGGAGAGGGACCCCTTGGGTCTGCTAATACAAGTTTAGGTACTGACCAGAGCTCTCATGATGGTGGTGGCTATGGTGTTGGTGGTGTCCACGATGGGTGAGTGATGCTGGAGACATGAGACGGTGGCTTATATACCCTGTGAGGTTCTTTGCCCCTTCCCCTGGGGCGTCTTCCCTCGCCCTCCCATCAACCACCTGGGTCTGCCACACCCTATTTCGTCCCTTCTGGCTATACGCAGGCCGGACGTTTCGCACCACCTTAGGCAGAAATGGGAAGTAGTATGTCTTGTCTTGTCTCTAAGGCTGTCCATCGCTGTTGCTAGGACCGTGACGGTGGTATGTGAATTCAAGGTTATCATCTCTGTTATAACTCGTAAGTACTACTTAGAAGTATAGCGAAGAAATATCGATACATTAGGACTCTGTACTTTTTCCGAGGAATATTGATGCGAGTGGCGGATATTCGTAAGTGACGTGAATATTGATGTGAGTAGGAGATATTCATCAATGACGTGAATATTGATGTATGGGAGATATACATAAATGACGCGTGAATATTGATGTGAGTGGGAGATATTCATCAATGACGTGAATATTGATGTATGGGAGATATACATAAATGATGTGACTATTGATGTGAGTGGGAGGTATTCATCAATGACGTGAATATTGATGTGATTGGCAGATATTCATCGGTGACGTGAATATTGATATGAGTGGGAGATGTTCATCAATAATGAATATCAATGTGAATGGCAGATAATCATCAATGTCGTGAATATTGATGAGTGGGGCCAGTGACGTGAATATTGATGAGTGGGGCCAGTGACGTGAATATTGATGAGTGGGGCAGATATTCATCAATGACGTGAATATTGATGAGTGGGGCAGATATTCATCAATAACGTGAATATTGGTGAGAGGGGCAGATATTCATAAGTGACGTCATTTTGGAGTTGTGTCTCTCCAGCATATTCCTGATATTCGTATTTCCAGGTCACATAATAACGAAAGGCTGTCTGTATTCCTCGAGTGATTTGAACCCATGAAATGTGGTCGCCGCTCGTAGCAGACGCCACACCTGAGACTGGGTGATTGAGAACCGCAACTGGTGATTGTTTTCTGTGAACAACTTGTGTTTTTTTTTTTTTTCCCGTGTTTCCTGTGGGCAAGTGATACGTGAATATTTCAGAGAGGCTTTGTGTGTGGGGCGCGGGGTATTGGTCTATTGATTTTCGGGTCATACTGACGATCGTGCATCATTGAATAGGATAGACGGGGAGTGGGGGGTTTGCTGGAGTGTGTGTATGTTTGTGTGTGTGTGTGTGTGTGTGTGTGTGTGTGTGTGTGTGTGTGTTTGTGTGGCTGTATGTGTGGAGAATGTATGTAGTTATAAGTTTGTGTCGTATGGCGGATGGCAGTTGTACATTCGTGGGGTCCCATCTGGTGAACCTTCTTAGGCCATCATATTGCAGTTCAAACGTCTGTATGCTGGCTACATTCACACTCTCATTCAACAGTTTATGATGTAGAATGAATTCTCTACATCACTTTCAACCATAAGCTTGCTTAACCTCATGCTGTGGTATCTAGTCGATTTATCTTTGCATATTTCAAAGAACTATTAACTTTTGATCATAAATCTGGTGTATAAAAATTCGAAGCTCATGATCAAGTCACTACGTACTTTTCTCTCTCACCTATAGTGGATAAATTTGTGACCTGAGGACTCTCGCTGTAACTCATCTCTCTTGCATCAGATACCATCTCCTTGTCTTCCTCTGAACCTTCTCAATTACCGATATACTTTGTGCGTCTTCAGGCGCGGTGACCAAACGTGAGAAGCCTCTTCTAGTTCTGGCCTAATGTGGGATGTGAACCGTTTGCTGAAGATTTGTCTCAATGGATCTGAATGCGATTCTCATCTCTTGCAGCAGACAGTCTGTTTCCTGTACAGTTCTCTTAAAACGGAGCTCTGGCTTCAGGAACGTACAACGTCGATTCCCATGTCTCCCTCCCACACACATTCTAGCAGCTTATGTTTAGCGAGAGGATATTCGTATAGATATCTTCTCTCGTTATACCTCGGGTTAGATTTCGTCAGCCGTGTATCAGACCAACCCTGGAGCTTGTCTGTGTCCCCTTGTAAGTTGATGCAATCCCCCATGAGCGCTCAGGTCGTAGTTCCGTCCTTATAATAGATCATTTACGTAGGTCAAGAAGATCAATGGTTCCAGGACAGAACCTTGCGGCACGCCATTAGTGCCCCCGAACCTCTTTCAATGGGGGTCCTCTAACGTGTCTTTGTTCCCGTGTGGTGAAGGGCAGAGAAGAAAACTTGTTCGGGCTGAGGGAGTGCAACAGCCGCTTCCAACACGTAGTGACTCCTCTGTTCTTGGCCGACAGAATGGTCTTGTACGCAAATATGATGATGGTGAGCATTGGAAGTTGCTTAGTTCATATGCTGTAGTCTGCCTCTTACTCCCGGTCATAGATCCAGCTTCTTCACTAGCCTCCTTGGTGCTTAGGTTAGAATGTCCTCTGACAGTCCAGATTCATAGTCCACCCAACCTTTATTCTATTCAAACTGAGTTCATTCTCGTAAAAGTTTAAATGGTTTGTTACATATGGCCTCCTTTCCTGCATCACTGTTGTTTCTCATTTAGCTTGTTCCTCCTTTGCAATTACTTATCCATTTGCATTCTGATTATCTTGTCCGCCATTCTGCTGTAAGTCTCCTGTCCTAAAGACAGGTGTGACATTTGCCGTCTTCCACTCGTACCTTCCTCCAGCGACATCTTGAACATCAGTTTAGTGTATCTGTCTAGCACATACGGAGGAACTTCTTCAAAGTCCTTTAGTTGTCTGTTTATGTCTTGATATTTTCAGTGCCATCCGAGACCTCCTCCCCATTCCATGTCATCGGTGTGGTGGGGGTAAAGTGTCTTCCACTCTGAAAACGCTTTCGAACTTGTCGTCCATTTCCTGACGTACCTATATCCTCCTCCTCAGTTCATTCCTTAGAATATCCTGTGACTGATTACCTGCTCTTTCACTGACAATTTACACCTGATGAAATTTCGGAAAGGGTTTAGATTACCTGCTTGGTCTACAATAATCTTGATAAAGTTTCTCTTTCCCTCTTTTCTCATCCTGATTTATTTATTTCATGCCGTCTTATGTTGTCTCAGCAATATGAAGTTGCCTCAGCAATATGAGAAAAGTGGCTGGGATGTGGGGTTATACCCCTGAACAATGCCATTACGCCGTTTTTCCAACCCATTGCAGGAACGAGTAGACGAGGACTGAAGGGCTCGAACCTGCTTGTACATGTCGAATTCTGGCTGGCTGAAGTATCGCCTGTATCTTCTCCACTGTATACCCCGTAAGCTCTTTTGCGTGTTGACATCTCTCATTGAAACACATCTCATTCTTAACCTTTCCCTCTGTATCAACGGCAATAGGCACCCATGTTTGTACTCCACTGTAAATGTAATTTCACAGACTCTGTATTGAGACCCATGTTATGTCTTACTGAACCCCATTTCCCCTTGTATATTCCCATTAATACTTGCCTTTACTTTTCTGTACCGTTATTTTCATTGATGATTATTTCATTTTTCTATTCTTCTTTCATCTCCGTCTCTCTTACGTTGTCATTCACCACCTGATGAGACTCAGTCATCACATCACCATATTTTTTCCCTAGTAGGTGTATCATAAGTGATATTCTCTGTGTCCATATTACTATATATGTGAAGATATAGTGATTATGACATACCGGACCCCTCTACGTCCTATTGTGCTCAGCGACATGCTGATCCAATGGATATTCCTGCACTTATTCTGGCAGCTTGTGTCTCCACGACTATTTCCAGGAGAATCCAAATTATCTTCGCCTGTCTTTTTCTAAGTGATTGTGTGTGTGTGTGTGTGTGTGTGTGTGTGTGTGTGTGTGTGTGTGTGTGTGTGTGTGTGTGTGTGTGTGTAAGAATCTAACTGGAGACACTGAACTTGTCGTACAAACCATCATATTTTTTCCTTCATTTTCATTTTGTTCATAAGACAAGTCAGCTTCTCTTCGGCTGAAGAGCTGTTACAGAACGTGCCTCCTTAACACTGGTTTTGTCCAGTTGTGTCTCTCCAGGTCTCGGAGGTTCCTCCTCCAGCCTTCACAGACCTTATCTGTGTCCTCCTCCTCCTCCTCCTCCCCCTCAACCCAAGGAAATCAAAAGTGGTCGTACGGTGTCCCTCGAACCTCCATCCCAGGTCTTCCCAGGTCTTCCATCGCCTCCCAGTAACTCATTCTGTTTTCACCTCGTCCTACCTCCAGTGGCCGGTGACGTCGACGTGTCCACCGCTATGGCCGCTATGTTTTTAAGAAGAATATTTCATTCAATCTACTTGCACGCGAAGCGGATGAGTCTGGCGTAATAAGAATTAGCACCTCCAGTGTGTTCCTTCAGAAGCTGAACTCCAAGATGAAGGTGGTCGAGGGTGTAGCTGGCCTTCCCACTCCTCGGGCGTTGCACGCCAGGCTGCAGTGGGATCCGAAAGCCTTCATGATAGGGGCACCGACCCGAAATATCGGCTGTGAGGGACGCAACACCAGGTGATGCAGGCTTCGACCTCTGGGCCACCGGGACGTGATCAACAGCAGGAGGTGGCCGCTTTCACAACGGGGAGGGGATGAACGGCAGGACCTGCCACATGTACTGTCGGGATAGGGTCGTTAGCAAGAAGCTCTGTCACCTTTTCACAAGACAGGACCAGTAGACAGCATCTGTCACCTAGACAACTGGGGCCAAAATCAGCAACGGGAACAGTCGTCTTTGCAACAGTGAGGGGGTCATGACGACACGGACAGAATCTGCTAATAGCAGCTGCCACCTTCATACCTGGAACAAGGCCAACAGTAAAACTTTATGGCCTTGACAACAGGGGACTGGAACTGTGGCCTTCACAACAGGAGGCCTCTCTCTGTGTGTGTGTGTGTGTGTGTGGCCTAACAACAGTAGGGGTATATGCGAGGTGGTAGCGTCTGGGAGGAGAACCTGAGGGCCTGGTCTGCCCAAGGCCAGGCTCCTGCTCTGTAAGCTACGAAGGTGAAGGTCGTTCGCCCACGACCCACGCTACTGCTGCTCTGTGTGTGTGGTGCGTGGGGCGCTGTAGAGCTGGTGGTCGGCTACCGGCGCGCACCACACGACGCAACGCGACGCTGGTGCAAAAATGACATGAAATACACAACGTTGCGGGATAGGCTGGACTTTTGTTCCGTCTCCGCCGCTTCAGGGAGTGCGTCACGTAAGGAAAACACTGGTGAAGACGAGTTGGTCTATTTCTATTTTTCTTACCGTTCTCAGAATATCTTCCTCCCGACGCTTTGTTTGCGATTAAATACGGCACAAAAGTACTTGATTGTACTTGGAGCTCATGCCGGCAGCACGGTTTTAGCGCACACAAAGAACAATTTTTTTATGGGTATTGATATTTTCAACTGTGTTGGTAGAAGGGAGCTGTGATGCAAACGGTGGGTGTGGGTTCGACAGATGGTGGGTGTCGGGAATTGAATCCCTGTTTGCGTAATATGTTACTTGGGGATAGTTTGAGTAAAGCAGGCTGGACGAATGATGGAGAGATGGGGTATATATATGTCACCTGGAAGACGAGTGGGATACCCTCGTCCTGGTCGAAGGACGAGGTATATATGGCACCTGGAAGATAAGTGGAATACCCTCGTGCTTGTGGAAGGACGAGGTATATATGGCACCTGGAAGATAAGTGGGACATCCTCGTCCTTGTGGAAGGACGAGGTATATATGGCACCTGGAAGATAAGTGGAATACCCTCGTCCTTGTGGAAGGACGAGGTATATATGGCACCTGGAAGATAAATGGGACATCCTCGTCCTTGTGGAAGGACGAGGTATATATGGCATCTGGAAGATAAGTGGAATACCCTCGTCCTTGTGGAAGGACGAGGTATATATGGCACCTGGAAGATAAGTGGGACATCCTCGTCCTTGTGGAAGGACGAGGTATATATGTCACCTGGAAGACGAGTGGAATACCCTCGTCCTTGTGGAAGGACGAGGTATATATGGCACCTGGAAGATAAGTGGGACATCCTCGTCCTTGTGGAAGGACGAGGTATATATGGCACCTGGAAGACGAGTGGAATACCCTCGTCCTTGTGGAAGGACGAGGTATATATGGCACCTGGAAGATAAGTGGGACATCCTCGTCCTTGTGGAAGGACGAGGTATATATGTCACCTGGAAGACGAGTGGAATACCCTCGTCCTTGTGGAAGGACGAGGTATATATGGCACCTGGAAGATAACTGGGATACCCTCGTCCTTGTGGAAGGACGAGGTATATACATACATATATATATATATATATATATATATATATATATATATATATATATATATATATATATATATATATATATATATATGTGTGTGTGTGTCACCCTGAGGGGTACCTCACGGAGAACAAGTGGACGACCCTCACCCTGGTAGAGCCACTTGGTATATACCATATTCATGTCCCATGACGAGGTGGCACTTGGGGTACCCATGGTCCGGAGAACATGGGATCGGCTCCCCTCTCGCCTGGCCTCACGCACGCGAAGTGGTCAGAGGTCAAACGAACCAGGTCAGAGACGAGGCCAGGAGCGAGTACTGCTGAGTGAGGGAGAGAAGACATCCTGGCATCATTGAAGCTGACGCAGTACCACGTAGGGTTTGTAAGGTAAACGTACGCACCTACGTTACGCACATACGCGTATCTTTCTCGCGGAGACTTTACATACGCAAAGTATGCGTAGATCGTTCGTTTACTTTACGAACGTGCAACGCGTTACCTCCATCTCTGTCTTGTACATTCATCAAGAATGTACAAGACTCGGTGCCAACTGGCTGCCCGCATCATGGACATGTAAGACACCCACCCACTCGGGTATAGATGATTGTTCTCCTCGTATGTGTCACACACACACACACACACACACACACACACACACACACACACACACACCTACCAACGGCTTCATGACGAGACAAAGAAAGAAAAATATCAAAGGAAACAAGACCAATTTCTAACGTCTCAGTGTCTCTCAGTAACCGTCTTTGATATCATCCATATTCGTTACGGTGTCTCCCTCACGAAGTGACATCCAGCCATTGTAAACTTCGTAGTCGATAACGTTACGACCTGCGCACTCCTCCTGTTGTTCACCGACCACTGAACACCGTGCGAGCCCTGTTGTTGCTGCTGCTTCTGGGGCTGTAGCAACCAGCGGTGTGTATGGCTAAGGGCAGCTTGTCTTCGGCCGGTGAGCGCTCCTATGTTTTTTCCTTCTAATTGCGTGATCGGGAAGGAGAAGGGTTTGGATGGGGAAGGTTCAGAAATGCAAGGCCGTCAAGATGTGTACAGAAGATGTATGGCGTAGATGTTACCGAGTTAACGTTGATGGTTGGCTGTATAATGTGTCATTAGTGGTTTATTCATACACCCTCGGCTGACTAAGGACATATGTGTGTGTAGCGATGTTGTTGAATGGTGTCCGGTAGGGAGTTCGGTGCGCTGAACCAAGACTCGTCCATTGTGTACGCGAGTGGATGACTGGAACCGGCCGGATCGGTCCATTGGCTGTGGCCCGCGCGGCCGAGCGTCACTCCAGCCGGCTCCGGATGGGTACCAAACTGGGAGTGTCCGCGTATATACGCCCTGGACCTGAGGGTACGGTGGCCAGCCGGTAGGGGTCAGTTTTTGTGGCGGCGACCAGCCAGCCAGCCAGCCAGCCAACCGTCCCATACGATCCAGAGTAGGGCGTGGCTGGCCTGGAATCCTCGCCAGGTAGCTGGAGGTGGTCTGTCCCGTCCCCTCGATGCCTCGACCCTGGGACACGCTTGCACCAGCGACCCGACGTCCGTCAGTCCAGTACGGAGCAGATCCGGTCCGTCCGTCGGGATCCGTATCTTGTTTATCTCCTGGAAGGGGTGAGGGGAGGGAGGGAGGATGTGACCTGATCTTTGACCTAACCTGATAACGAGAGATGAGGTGAGTTCAGCTTCACCTGGCGGTTGAACATGAGAGAAGTCTCGGGAACCCATAAGCCATCCTCAGTAACCTTCACTGAGGCCATCTGGTGGTGGAGGTGAGGGGGGAAAAAAAATTGGTGTCTTCGTAAGGCGCGGGTGACGAGAGGACCAGTTTTTACCTGGGTCCCCGGCAGGGTGTGGTCCGTGAGGCTGTCCCACACTTCACATTTTTTAAGTAGGCGTATCTGCCGTGATGGTCCGTCATACGTGGGAGGTAGTGGACGCTCACACCCGCCATAGGCAGCGCGCGGACCTCCATACCATCCAGGACATTAATTAAGACGGGGTCTGCTAGCCCGTGGTCGTGGCGTAAACAGCGGGCGTCGCGGGCGTGGTATAGTGGGCGGTGTCCGTCGGGCGTGGTCGGTGGTCGGGGATTCACCGTGGCGGTACGTCTGTTGCCGAGATGGTCATCTCCCTCCCCAGCCGAGGCCTCGACCGTCGCCGCTGAAGGGCGTGGTGGTGCTCCTCACACGCATCACTGGCCAACTCGTAAAGGTTACCTGTGCCGCGGGTAAGAGTGACCACGCCGGGTTCTTGTTGTGGACCAGGCCCTGGGAGACCTGGGAGGGAGGCACCAGGGCCTGCTTGACAACTGCTGATGGAGAACATAAGAGAAAATACTGAGTCCAATACGTCTGATAATTCTAAGTCAGTTTATTAGATCATTAAGTTATTCCCTCGTATAATTATGATTGAGCTGCGTAGAAACCATGAATGAATCCATTCATTCCGCCGAACATTCATAGCTGAGCCTCGTTGAAGAAATACAGAGGAATACAAAGGAATTCAGGCAGCAACAAGACGGCTGGAGCTCGAGGACGTCTGTAATGAAGTGAGACTTTCTCGAGAGGCTGTGTAAGGTCTGTGAGATATGATAGCTAGAGGGGGAAACATCTCCCTCACTCTTTGTCTCAGCAGAGACTTGGGTAACGATGCCTCGGATCCACACAAGACAAAGTCTCTTAATGTTGATGTTGATGCACAGTTGTAAGACGTCAAGGCGTATTATGGTATATGCAGGCGGGATAAGCCAAGAGTATGGTATATTACCCTCCGTAAGGAAAACGTGTAGACAAGTATATATTAAAGACGAAAATGAGATAACATCGACTCGGGTGTGAACTCTGTGTGTGTGTGTTTACTACTAGGTGGTGTCCGGGTGAAGCATTAGTCTTCATCTTCCTCAGGCTCTCTGTGCAGTGTTTTGAGATGGAGGTCAGGATCACCGAGATAAGGTTAAGAGCGTTAAGATATGATCTAATACAAGTATTCAAAATGATCAAAGGCTTTGGTCATCTTGATCCATCAGGTTACCTAAGACTTGATTCGTCTGATTTGACTCGTAGAAACATTGGATACAAACTTGTGGGCAAACGATTCACCTCGAATGAGGCGAAGTTCTTGTTCTTCAATAGGATTGTTAAGGTATGGGACGATTTGCCAATTGGAGTGGTTGAATGCAGTACTTTAGGTAATACGTTTAAGAATAGACTTGATAAATACTTCCCTTCGAGTTCACGACTTTCACATTATTTGCGCCTTTCACATTATTTGCGCCTCCATAGTCAAAATGACAATTTACAGGTTATTCTCTTTGAATTATCCGTATGCCTTCCAGCTTTGACCACAGTAATCTGTGAGTTTCTGATATCTTCCGTGTTCACAAACTGCCTGGAAAGGACCCAGTGGTCTGTTCCTGTTTGAATTCCTCTGTATTCTTTGTGTTCCTTTGTATATCAAAGTAGAGGATCGGTCCAGGACCTAAAGAGTTTTCGCACTCGGTCATCATTGACTCAGATAAGATAATGCTTTACAAAGGACCTGCACTTAATGACTCAGATAAGATAATACCTTACTAAGGACATGCACTTAGTGACTTAGATAAGATAGTACTTTACTAAGGACATGCACGTAATGACTCAGATGAAATAATACTTTACTAAGGACATGCACTTAATGACTCAGAAAAAATGATACTTTACTAAGGACCTGCACTTAATGACACATATAAGATAATACTTTACTAAAGACATGCACTTAATGACTCAGGTAAGATAGTGCTTTACTAAAGACATGCACTTAATGACTCAGATAAGATAATACTTTACTGAGGACATGCACTTAATTGTGTTGCTGCTCTTGAAGCAGAAAAAAATATAAGTAAAAGTCAACGCCAGTTATTTTGTAAACTAATAATAAGTCTTCAGCTGCTTGTCTCCTTAGAGCTTTGTAAGAGACTGATCACAATGTCACGACAAAGACCCATGCTCGCCTCCGTCAGCTTGTGGTGTGGACCTGTCACCAGGGAGGTTGTCGTCACCTCCGTCCATCTCTGAAGGTTCTTCCTGAATAAGCATCATTTCCTGGCCAGTCCTTCCTCAACTTGATTGAGTCTTTTTTAAACTCATGAACAGATCAAAAACCGATGAGCAAAGGTATTATTGTCCTTGGGATGCGTGTGTTTATCAAATGCGCAATTTGTCTTTATATTTTTTATCACCAGGATTATTTACCAAAGAATAATTGTATCTTAGATAATAATTTTCAAGAGTTAGATAACTCACATGAGCGTATAATGCACGAGATTAAGAGTAACGTGTTCTGTAAGAGTCGTACCTGATGATGCAATGAATGGCGAGGCACCATTCCCATCTGGAGCGGCAAGTGTGTAGTACAGTAGTACCTCATTCTGACAAAAACTGACCCTGGCACAGGAGGAGGAGGAGGGGAGGTAGTGGCGGGTGGTTGAGGAGCAGGAGACGAGGCTGGATGAGCCGGTATATATAAGCGGCCGCCGCATCTGCTGGCCATCACAACACTTCTTGTGAGGGGCATCATCACCACCACCACCACCGACATGAGGTCTCTGGTGAGTACGAGGCAGCGTTCTCTGGCCATGCCAGTCATGACCACATGATCTTCAATAGCCTTCTACGGTTTTGATTCCACTGATGTCTTCTGTACGAATAGTTCATCATCATTGAGAGTTGAGAAGCTTGTAATGTGGGTGTGAATGTATGTATTATTTTCTCGGTCTGTCTACGAATATTTCGATGGATTTCAGATTATCGTTGCTGCCGTGGTGACGTGCTGTGCCGCGGCGCCTGCGGCGGGGCCCTCCGTCGTCAGGATCCCCGCGCCAGGCGTCAAGCTCACCTTCCCCAACCTCCACACCACCACCCACGTCCTCAGCCTCCCTGTGGTGAAGGCCGCGGCTCCTGCCGTCCATGTTGCAGCTCCTGTTGTCGTCAAGACCTCGCCCCATGTTGTCAGGGTTGCGGCGGCTCCTGAGGTGAAAGTCAGTTCTCCTCTTGTGAGGTTCGCAGCTCCTGTTGTGAAGGTCGCCCCTCATCCTTCTCCTTCTGTTGTGAAGGTCGCTCATCCTCAACCTGTTGTGAAGTTCGCATCTCCTCAACCTGTTGTGAAGGTCGCTCCTCCTCAACCTGTTGTGAAGGTCGCATCTCCTCAACCTGTTGTGAAGGTCGTCTCTGCTCCTCCTTCTCCTGTTGTGAAAGCCGCTTCTCCTCAGCCTGTTGTGAAGGTCGCTCCTCCTCAGCCTGTTGTGGAGGTCGCTCCTCCCTCTCCTTCTCCAGTTTTGAAGGTAGCTTCTCCTGTTTTGAAGGTCGCTTCTCCTGCTGAGAAGGTTGCTCCTTCTCCCTCTGCTGTTGTGAAGGTCGCTCCTCCTTCTCCCTCTCCTGTTGTGAAGCTCGCTTCTCCTCCTGTTGTTGAAGTCAAGTCTGCCCCTGTTGTGAAGCTCGCTTCTCCTCCTGTTGTTACAGTTGAGTCTGCCCCTGTTGTGAAGGTTGCTCCTCCTTCTCCTGTTGTGAAGGCGGCGGTTCCTGTTGTCAAGGCTGTCGCTCCCGTTGCGGCTGCCTCCCCCGTGGTGGTGGCGGCTGCTGCACCGGAGCCACTGCTCGCCCCAGAGCCTCCCATGCCTTCAGTTGGCAAGCCCTTCGTCGGAGGCCAGTTCCACGCCCAGGACGAGGCAGGCCAGTACTCCTTCGGCCACTGGGGAGGACCCAACACCCGCGTCGAGACCCGTGACTTCCTGGGACGCACCTCCGGCAGCTTCGCCTACGTGGACCCCGAGGGCGACGTCCAGATGAGGAAGTACGCCGCGGCCCCTGGCGTTGGCTTCCGTGTGGCCGCCTCTGACCTGCCCGTCGACACTCCTTCAGTAGCCCAGGTCAAGGCCGCCCACGCCAGCATCCACAGTGACGCCAATACTAAGTCAAGTGCCACGGCGGCGTAACATTCAAAGACTCCTGTATATAACATAAAGAATCTATTATTTTTTTCCCCAAGATAAACATATATAATAAATGATAATGTAAACTATGCCGATTACCTTCCCTTCAAAAAAAAAAAAAAAATTACCATAAGAACAACGTTCCTTTGACATCATGTTTGGTTAGAGTCACCGAAAACCTGGTGTCTAGCTGGAGTTTGGAGGTTTCGACATCGAGCGATTCTGGTATTCTCAGGTTACCACTGAGAGCAGCCGTCAGTTACTTCAAGAGCATCCCGACTTAGGAAGATATTGCTCGACTCGGAATGTCCTCGTATCACACAGTGAGGACGGACACACAGCTGGAGTGACTCATGCACTCGTCCTTATGTGTTGTGAGGGTTCGCACGGTGCTGCCTCCCTCCTCAGCCTGCCACCGGTCATATGTCCTGTTGTGAGCGATCAATGTTTTCAACGACCGACCTGTAGCTAAAGCAGCCAAGCATTTTGGTGAGCGATCAATGTTATCAACGACCGACCTGTAGCTAAAGCAGCCAAGCATTTTGGTGAGCGATCAATGTTATCAACGACCGACCTGTAGCTAAAGCAGCCAAGCATTTTGGTGAGCGATCAATGTTATCAACGACCGACCTGTAGCTAAAGCAGCCAAGCATTTTGGTGAGCGATCAATGTTATCAACGACCGACCTGTAGCTAAAGCAGCCAAGCATTTTGGTGAGCGATCAATGTTATCAACGACCGACCTGTAGCTAAAGCAGCCAAGCATTTTGGTGAGCGATCAATGTTATCATCTACCGACCTGTAGCTAAAGCAGCCAAGCATTTTGGTGAGCGATCAATGTTTTCAACGACCGACCTGTAGCTAAAGCAGCCGAGCATTTTGGTGAGCGATCAATGTTTTCAACGACCGACCTGTAGCTAAAGCAGCCAAGCATTTTGGTGAGCGATCAATGTTTTCAACGACCGACCTGTAGCTTAAGCAGCCTAGTCGTTGTTGATATACATAGTAAGGCTTAATCCTTTGATTGAAACGCTTAACATTGCCCTCTGACTATGTACTATGAGAACTCTTTTATAATGATCAGGAGTTACGCTTTCCGAAGATCGTACTACTTCACACATTTACTCAGTCTGTATCTGTGACAGACTCAAAAATGTCGACGGATAATTCCGATGGATCATTCCTTTGAGCGCTTGCTTGGATTACATCAAGACTCTCAAATCGGCCTTGTATGATGTGCAGCTGTCATACCTCGTCCTGCTTTTTGACGGATTCGAGTTTCAAGCAGTCTCGATTACCAACTCTTGCCACACTCCTTAGCCGCAGGGTTGGTTCTCCTCCCCTCTTTCTGAAGACCTTACTTCGAGTATGGCCCTTCACCGTTAGGCTTTGGGACTCTTTATCTAGTGATATTCCTAAAAGCTTCGATTTCCCCTTTTTTTTTTTATTTAGTACTTTTTTATTATTCTACCTTAAAAACTTTCAATTTCTTCCTTCATCTCTTCATCTGTGGTTCTTTTTCGTAACCCAGAGTCTGGCCTTAGCCAAGACTTTTGTCCGTGACTGAAGCCATCATTATGATAGAAAACGGAGGAAAAACTTTCGGTGGTAGATGATATGTTACACTCCCCAACGCCTGATGGGTCATCATGACATCCAGACACAAGTCATGTGAACCGTTCCCTCAGCTCGCTAAACCCATGAAGATATTCTTTGTTCTGCCACTTCAGGTGTACATACGCTACCCCAGATATGAACCTCGCCATCCCAGTGGTTTCCAGCTTGGGGGCGCGCAGCGAGATTCTCAGGGGATCCAAGGAGGGCGAGTAAAATTTGGTAACACTTCAAGAAAATCTGGGAAACCTGCAATTGTTTTTTTTTTTTTGTATTCCGACTTGACGGGTTAGATGATATCTACAAGCCATTATCAGCGGATGATACCTGTAGTAATACAATAGCTACGCTTATATTACACGTAGGGGTGAAAAATGGAGGGAAATCCAGGTAAAAAAAAAAGAAAAAAAGAGGAACAGCTTCACCACTCGTCACGCAAGTCTCTCCCTCCGCCAATCAGCTGTCGGTATATAAACAATGCATGTGCTGCCATCCTTTGACAGAAAACGGAACAAGTCTCACTCCCTGAGTTAGCCCCGGGATCAGTATTTTGAAAATTTTAAGCAGCTCTCGTTAACTCGTGAAAAATTCTCTTTGCCTGAACTTCTGGAATTTCTAAATACACTTGTGATAAATAAGTCATGGGGGAGGTTGATAATGCGGGTTATATTTACTTTTATCATCAGTTATCACCGCAAGAGAGGATGCTCTTTTACTCCTGGCAAGAATCGTTTCATTTTTCATTAGTTCTTTATGGGTATTGGAGGACATCATGACGGGTGTCCGCGGGATATTAAAGGAGCGTAATGGAGTGAAAAATATCGGCTGTCATTGGTATATTGCTTTTGTCCTGAGTGTGATGCGTTACCGAACCTTTCAATGCTTCCGGGACTCATCAGCAATCCTGGAGGTGATAAGAAGTGAACGTCTGGCAGTCCTGTCGTATTGATATGGAACGCTGTCTTCCTACGTAATGCATATTACGTGTGTGCATCATGTGCCGGTGGTGCGTTGTTACCACGGGTGCCAGGGTGAAGAAGTGCGCGGTGATAACGGGAGGGAAAAGTCGAGACTAAGTCTTGCAAGATGTTATGACTTATGCACAAGGCCGTTGGTGAAACTTGGCAAGCAGTACACACACACACACACACACACACACACACACATATAACGTTTTCATTCTTTCATTAAAACTGCGTCTCATTAAAAATGTCAAGACCTTAGATTTTTTGATAGTCTACTTTGACTACGAAATATAAATTTTTATAATTTCACTTGCCTTTCTTGAATTGTTTTTTTTTCCTTTCAGGTTGGGGACGAATATGAAAAGGTGTATGATTCATGGAGAAAGTGTTGAACTATTCAGTTCACAGGAGATCACATGTTGGTAGCGTGCGGATCTGTTTGAACTGTATCCTACCAGTCTTGGCAGGTTATGAGTGCTCGACCAGGAGACGTTGGCTTCGGTCTCCCTGGGTCAGGAGACGTTGGCTCTGGACTCCCTAGGTCAGGAGAGCTTGACCCCGGTCTCCCTGGGTCAGGAGAGCTTGACCCTAGTCTCCCTGGGTCAGGAGACCTTGGCTTCGGTCTCCACGGGTCAGAGGAGCTTGGCTCTAGTCCTGCCAGATGAAGAAAGCTTGGTCAAGAGACCTTATCTCCGGTAATGCTGGCTTGGGAGAGTAGGACCCCGGTCTTGCTGGTCAGGTCTGGAACCCGGTCTGAGGGAAAGAGTTAAAGGCGATGCCGTATCCAGTCGGATCATCCCCTACTGCGTCCGTGCAGGGAAGTGTCCCTCACAACACCCTCACCAGGTAGTTGATGACCGTCCCTCTGTGTGTGTGTGTGTGTGTGTGTGTGGCTGGTGTCGGACGGTACGGAGGGTGTGGAGGACTGGGAAGCAAGCAGCCAGTGTGCCTCCCTCACATTCCTGCCGTCGGCAGATAACAGACTCGTGTCTATTAAGAGACAAGGATTTCTGATGCACAGTGATGATGCACCGAGTCTCCCTTTGGTGCGCTCTTTGGTTAACGTCGCTGCCTGTGAAATACGCAATGTGGTGTTCGAGTCCCGATCCAGGCTTCCAGCCCACAGATGACTCAGCTGTTCATCCTCTCCTTTGGGATGGAGAGTGAAATACGTTCCACGATCTTTACACGAGTGAACGACGGGTTTCAGAATGGTCACCTGTTAACTTATAGAGGTTAGTATGCTCAAATTGTTTCGTCCTTATGTCATATTATGTCACTTTGAAAGTGTACAGATAATTTTTGTGCTGTCTGTACGTGCAATTTATTTACGTCTCGGTAATATGAGGTCAAGTGTCCTCTGAAATTAATGAAAAATTATGTTCTTGTTTCCTTCAATTATAGCTCGCTGTTTAACCTTCTTATACCTCTGTAAGTTCATTATATTTTATTTTACTGTACCTTGAACGTAAAAAACGTGAGCAACAACAAAGTGAAATGGATATCATGATGGAAATGATTTTCCAGTTACGTTTTCTTTGACCGTCATTATATTCCACTTCAGAAAATAAAAAACGGCAATTTTTGTAAAGTGGTCACGTTGGAGTTGAATGTCAGGATATTAATTCATTTATTGTTACCGTTATCTGTATGTTTCCCAGACGTTTGCATATTTGTCTGTCCATCTGTACGCTTGTCTACCCACGTATATGAGAGGCATTTTGCCGGACTCCACCAGCATATGGTTACAATGAGAGTGAAAAAAATCTTTGGCGAGGTTGTAACACTGGCAGTACAGTCTGGTTAAAAAAAAAACTTCTCACTGCAAAAAAAAAAAAGTTTACTCTTCCCTGCTACTGGAAGCAGCGCAGCCTCAGGCCCTCAGGAGCCTTTGAGAAGAGATTACGGGTAACACAGCTCGAGGACTCATATTCTTCAGATATCGGTCCTTGGGTAAGTGTATAGTCATTATCTTGAAAGAGGGTCTCAGAATTCTCTTGCAAGGGGTAACGCTAGGAGAGATAGAAAGGTCCCTGGGCGTCGGTGAGATTATATCATCGTCACTGGACGGAGAGGAGGAGGAGGAGGGGTAGGAAGAGGAGGAGGAGGAGGAGAGTACAGAGCCCAGAAGGAACAACCCTCCCCTTCCCCTTCCTCTCCTCCATACGTTAGCGTCGAGCGCAGCCTCGCTGGAATAAAGGAGCCCCATGGAAAGGGGTGTGTGTGTGTGTGTGTGTGTGTGTGTGCTCTGCTGGACTTACATAACTCACTATTCGAGGGAGAGAGAAAGTGACGTGATGAACAGAGAGTTAGTGCAGTATTATGGAAGTGACGTTGATAGGGAATGTTTTTAGAGGGCTGGGCTGGGCTCTGCTGGCTGGCTGGCTGGGTACGGGGGACGGTTGCGGGTGTGAGGAGGGAGGGGGAGGAAGTCCGTTAGTGCCGTGTGCATCACGGTGACGTAGCATGCGATGCAAGTGGCGGATGTGGTGAGGTGATTCGCTCTTGTTTCATGATCAGATAACGAATGCATTAGTTCGTTGTTTTACGGCCCTAGTGACGCAGGGAAGGCATTAGCAGATGCGTAAAAGCGCTCGGCTTTTTCAATTACGGTTAGAAGTTTTAAGCGAATGTTGGATCTTGACGTAGGGAGTCTGGGTTTGGTATATCGTGTGCAGATAACACGAAATGGTACTGTACTGTGTGTGGACTTTTAAGTCACATGTAGGACTGTGTGGCGTGAGCTCTGCTTGGCGTACTCCGATGACCACAGTGTGGCAACAGCACCACATGGCAACACTGCCAGTATACTACTGGTCCCCCATATGACAACACGGCCACTTCACTGGTCGTAATAGGGCAACACTACCATTCACTGGTCCCCTATATGGCAACACTACCATTCACTGGTCCCCTATATGGCAACACTACCATTCACTGGTCCCCTATATGGCAACACGGCCTGTTTACTGGCCTTGCATCTCCCCCAATCAGTTTATTTCTTAACACTTCATGAATACTGTAGGAGTAATATCGTAGCAGGAAAGGGGAGAGGAGGGGGTTTAATTCTTCGCCCGCCCACACCGCCCGCCCCGCGCTGTGTTGAAATGCATCTTGCCACAAGCAGGAGGAGGTTATCAGACACCCGCGGATGTAACAAGCTGCAGGAGGGCCCCCCAGGCAAGGGCAGAGTCGGAAGACCGGTGTAGCGGCACACAATCTTGAGCCTGACTTTGTTGTTGTTCTCGAGTTTTGCTTGACTTCCAGGACTCAATTTTGAAAGCCTCGCCACGGAACACGGCAGCAGAGAGTTTGCTACCAAGTTGTGTGTGAGGGAGTTCAACACGATACGCCTCACAACAACCACAGCCACTGGTCGGGTCGGATTACCTCATGTAAAGGTGATTGTTGATCAGCGGTTGTAAGTGGTTATCGACGAATGGTTGTAGATGTGACTTATCAACGAGCGGTTATAAGTGTGACTTATGAACGAGCGGTTATGTGATCGTCAACTAGTGGTTGTAAGTTTGAGTATTAGCGAGCGGTTATAAGTTTGATCATCAACGAGCGGTTATGTTCGATTATCAACAAGCGGTTATAAGTTTGATTATCAACGAGCGGTTTTGTTCGATTATCAACGAGCGGTTATGTTTGATTATCAACAAGCGGTTATAAGTTTGATTATCAACAAGCGGTTATAAGTTTGAGTATCAGCTGCTAGATATAAGTATTAGGTTGTTTGAGTACACAGGTACGTGGGAAGTATTCTTTCAACCCCCATCCCTTTATATATATATATATATATATATATATATATATATATATATATATATATATATATAGTGGGGCATCCGACGTCATTCCTTTATGAGCATCAAGTGTAATACCGTACTAGACAAGTGAGCCAAGACTCACAACATGAACTGTGCCTCATATATCGTGATGCCCCGGTCCAACACGACGTTGATCATATTCTCAGGAACATAAGTTCAAAATGCGTGGGATTACAATTCGCCAAGTTCAGTGGCTAGAAATAGAGGGGAGTCATCATCACTGAGGAAGAAAAGTAAAGTTGTCATATCTACTGGGGAAAAATGTGTAGCATTCGTAAAGACACACACATTGTCTGAAGGAACATTCACACTTGTGTTTGATCAATGACCAACACACACACACAAAACATCTCAATTCTAAATTTAATCATGAAGTAGAATACAATCTTCTTTTGCAGATTTTTTTTGCAGATTTTTTTAATTTTATTATAGACTCCAATTTTCGAAGTAAATTCCACAAGAAAAAGATAATGATTTACGAAAGTAAACTTGTTATTGGTCCTAAGGTAACATCATGAAGAAAACGAGTGTTTGTGTGTGTGTGTGTGTGTGTGTGTGTGTGTGTGTGTGTGTGTGTGTGTGTGTGTGTGTGTGTACGGCGTCTCAATCCTTGCGTCGTCCGCTTCCTTCAAGATCCGGGCGCGATCGGTGATCTGCCTGGGGAATTTGGATGGATGAGTCAGTCAGGCGTCTCTGGCTGACGATAAGGACAGATTGAACCTTGGAAATGGCTGAGATGAGGCGACTGTATTTTTTTTCCTGTTTTGCTGCCCGGGGTCAGAGGAAACAATTTTCCCCGAACGACTGTGTGTGTGTGTGTGTGTGTGTGTTGTGTGTGTGTGTGTGTAAGTTTGGGGAGGGGTGGGGGGAAGAGAAACTTGTTAGATAGATATTTAACAGACGTGAGGCACACATGTTTAATGAAAAAAAAACCAAAAAAAAAAACGAAGGAACATGTAATAAAGTGTCCCCTACACAATAACCATTTTCTTTGAAGGAACGTCTGTCACCTAGCATTTGTAAGGTAGACTTTAATATTAATTTTCGCGTCCCAGAATTCCCCCGCTTACCTCACTGAGGACGAGTCGCCTGAATATGAAGCCTAGCGTAACAGCCCGCGTCAGAAAATGGGTTATCATGACAGGGTTAAGGACTTGGAGAGCGTTATCGCGGACATGAGTCATCATAGGACGCCAAATGCTGCTATCTTTACGACCTAAGTCTGCTCATAAATTTTTGCTTTCTCAGGAGATTAGAGGATTTTAAGAAAATCTGTAAAGTTTCTCAAGGTTGAACATGAAAAAATGTAAAGATTTAGGAAAAATGTTATTTTTTATATATTTATAATATATATTACTAATATATTTTATAGATAGTTATATATATATATCTAACATATATTATAATTATATATATAATATATATATATATATATATATCGATTATACTATTATATATATTAATTATATATATATGAGTTTATCCTGGGGTGCCGATTATGAATACGTATCCCCGTCAATCATGGTTATCAGAAGGATAAAAGGAGACCTGGAAACTTATCGAAATAGAGATGGATTAATAATTTAAATTGTTCTAGGAAAATTTAGAATGTAAGTTGTCTAATTTATTGAAAGTAAGATTAGGAAATTATTTTTATATATAATATATATATTATATATAATATATATAATTATATATATATTAAAATATATAATATATATATATAAATATATATATATATATATATATATATATATATATATATATATATATATATTATCCCTGGGGATAGGGGATTAAGAATACTTCCCACGTATTCCCTGCGTGTCGTAGAAGGCGACTAAAAGGGGAGGGAGCGGGGGGCTGGAAATCCTCCCCTCTCGTTTTTTTTTTTTTTTAATTTTCCAAAAGAAGGAACAGAGGGGGCCAAGTGAGGATATTCCAAAAAAGGCCCAGTCCTCTGTTCTTAACGCTACCTCGCTAACGCGAGAAATGGCGAATAGTTTGAAAGAAAAGAAAGAATATATATATATATATATATATATATATATATATATATATATATATATATATATATATATATATATATATATATCAAAAAATAACATTTTTCCCTTAAATCTTTACACACACACATATATATATATATATATATATATATATATATATATATATATATATATATATATATATATATATATATATGAGAGAGCTTGGGAAGTGAGTCAGTTGTTGTTCGCTGATGATACAGCGTTGGTAGCTGATTCATGTGAGAAACTGCAGAAGCTGGTGACTGAGTTTGGTAAAGTGTGTGAAAGAAGAAAGTTAAGAGTAAATGTGAATAAGAGCAAGGTTATTAGGTACAGTAGGGTTGAGGGTCAATTCAATTGGGAGGTGAGTTTGAATGGAGAAAAACTGGAGGAAGTGAAGTGTTTTAGATATCTGGGAGTGGATCTGGCAGCGGATGGAACCATGGAAGCGGAAGTGGATCATAGGGTGGGGGAGGGGGCGAAAATTCTGGGAGCCTTGAAGAATGTGTGGAAGTCGAGAACATTATCTCGGAAAGCAAAAATGGGTATGTTTGAAGGAATAGTGGTTCCAACAATGTTGTATGGTTGCGAGGCGTGGACTATGGATAGAGTTGTGCGCAGGAGGATGGATGTGCTGGAAATGAGATGTTTGAGGACAATGTGTGGTGTGAGGTGGTTTGATCGAGTAGGTAACGTAAGGGTAAGAGAGATGTGTGGAAATAAAAAGAGCGTGGTTGAGAGAGCAGAAGAGGGTGTTTTGAAATGGTTTGGTCACATGGAGAGAATGAGTGAGGAAAGATTGACCAAGAGGATATATGTGTCGGAGGTGGAGGGAACGAGGAGAAGAGGGAGACCAAATTGGAGGTGGAAAGATGGAGTGAAAAAGATTTTGTGTGATCGGGGCCTGAACATGCAGGAGGGTGAAAGGAGGGCAAAGAATAGAGTGAATTGGATCGATGTGGTATACCGGGGTTGACGTGCTGTCAGTGGATTGAATCAAGGCATGTGTATGGGGGTGGGTTGGGCCATTTCTTTCGTCTGTTTCCTTGCGCTACCTCGCAAACGCGGGAGACAGCGACAAAGCAAAAAAAAAAAAAATATATATATATTAGCGATTGAGGTCTTGGTAGATTGTGATATAGTCAGAGAATGTTTGATTTAGGAACAAAGTTCCTCCTTTTCCAAAATGATGAGGGCGTATTAACCCTCATGCTATCTTCAGTGCCCGATGCTTCGCTCGTGTCTTAAAAGAGAGAAGAATGAAGGAAATCCATGGAAGCACACTGGATGTGTTTACGGGTTCAGGTGGTTGGTTGGTGGGGTGGACAGACACAGGACCCGCCTAGCATGGGTCAACAGGCCTTTTGTTGTGTCCTCACGTCTTATGTTCTCGTTGAGGATCGTCTATTTATGGAATCTGGGGAGTCATAGGTTTCATTGGACGACACATTGTCTCCATCAAGAGGTACTGGAGACTATGAGGTGTCCCTCTTAGACGTAGGTGATCGTAAACGGCATGCAGGTACACCACTTGACGAAGGCTAAGCTCGGCTGGGAATTGTTGGAAGAAATGTCTTCGCGAATGTCAGGACGTGAGGAGAAGTCGAGGATGTTGTATCAGGAATTAGTAATCTGGAGGATTCATTAAACCAGAGGGCGAGACGGAGACTTGTGGAGGTTCTGTTGAGTTAAGAAGTTAGTGCGTTCTGCTCTGTAGGGGCATAATGAAGGGATGGGACGTGATGATAATGCACCAGCTTTGCAGGTTTATATATATATATATATATATATATATATATATATATATATATATATATATATATATATATATATATATATATATATTATCCCTGGGGATAGGGGAGAAAGAATACTTCCCACGTATTCCCTGCGTGTCGTAGAAGGCGACTAAAAGGGGAGGGAGCGGGAGGCTGGAAATCCTTCCCTCTCACTTTTTTTTAAATTTTCCAAAAGAGTAAACATAGAAGGGGGCCAAGTGAGGATATTCCCTCAAAGGCCCAGTCCTCTGTTTCTCAGTGCTACCTCGCTAATGCGGGAAATGGCGAATAGTATGAAAAATATATCTATCTATCTATCTATCTATCTATCTATCTATCTATCTATCTATCTATCTATCTATATATATATATATATATATATATATATATATATATATATATATATATATATATATATATATATATATATATATATATATATATTCCTATGAGTCCACGGGGAAATGGAACACGATAAGTTCCCAAGTGCACTTTCGTGTAATAATCACATCATCAGGGGAGGTACAAGAAAGAAATACAACAGTCAGTTGATATGGAACGAAGGGACGTAGGTAGCTAGGACGCCATTTGGTAAATAAATGACTACCGGAATGGAGATCGGGTGCTTTCGAGTTCTGGCAACATGCGTATCATAAACTTATTATGTGGACGAGAAGGGGAACTGTTCAGAAATTTTATCAACAATAAGACTATCCAATTTGTATAGACCTTCACTAATATTAGTGTTGCAATTCTTTGTATATCTAATAATAGAAGATTCAGTGATATTTCTCGAGGTATAGGTGCTCGAGTTGATAACTGAGATGACATTACTCCAGTCAATACAATTATCATAATTTTCAACACGCATGAAGAAAAGTTTGAAATAGGTGTTTGTTTTATGCAAATACTTGAAAAAAATATCGTCATATGTTTAAGAGAATACAGACTCAGCAAATACAGACGCCCAGAACACAGCTTCTGTCTCAGAATGATACATAACCACGGATCCAGCTCCCGTGATACACACGTACATGTATCCACTGTTCATACATTTAGTAAAGATCCTATAGTCACAGCACACACGCATGCCTGAACACCCACATGCCGAAAAAAAAAAACTGGTCACCCACGACTGCAAATATCTCTATCTACCGTGCATAAATAGATGATGACACACATACATACCAGTACGGGGTCGGACCCGCATGGGTTCGAACACTGGGCGCGCGCCGTCGGCTCACACCCAAGTGTTCATCGTCCACTCGGGGCTGGCCAGTGAAACGGTACCTTTCTTGTGCTGGTGTGTGTGTGTGTGTGTGTGTACACATAGGAGTAAACACACGGTAGATGTATATAAGGTTGAGAGACAGTGCAATATGAGTGCAAATCTCTCTCCTCGTAATATACAAGAAATTGCACACACACACACACACACACAGACACACACAAAACCATTATCAAACCAGTTTAATGATGTCAGAAATGACCAGTTCGGAACATGCAAGGCTAGAACAATCAGAGTTCATAGCTTGATATCAAGTTCAGTTCTTCGAAATATGCAAGGAAAGAACAATCAGAGGATATGTAACCTGATATCAAGCAGGAAACTTGATAAAAGTTATTTATAGCATAGGAGTAGTTGATGAATGGGAAAAAATCTTTAAGTCTTGACATTGCAAATGTGGGCAACATGTACAAAGTTGAAAATATGTGGCTCCACTAGCGTAGAACTTCCTCCCTTTACACAGCAAATAGGTAATGATTAAACACGGACCATTGAAGGCACACAGATACACGTTCATTTCACGACTTCTCGACTTACTGAAGTACACAAATATAATCTATTCGTAAAGTAACGACAGATCAGCTTAATAAACTATTCCTTACTTGTCCTATTAAAAACACAGCCTTTTTTTGTATTCAGAAATATTAGACTTCCGCGAAGAATATGTATATAAAATGATCCGACTTAAATGACAGTAAGAAACCAAGACTCATAGAAATTTCCCTTCCTAATGCTAGTGGAAAACTCAACAGGTTGGCGACATCCGGCAGTGCCGAGGAGGTGGGCGGGGCCAGAAGTGTGGGCGGTGTCGAGTGGAGCGAGTCAGTCGGTGCTCGACCCTCGTGGAGGTGAGCTGTACGCCACAAGATAGCTGATAAATTTCCCCTCAGCCTTCTTAACACAGCTTTGTGTCGGTAAGTGAGCGTAATGGCTTCAGTACACATTCACTCTTATTTCCTTTTTGTTATAACTTTCCTTTAAAGAATGCTAAATACTGGTCTCCTGTCACTGGACTGAGTTCACTTGTTGCACGAGGCTAAATGCTGGCATAACTTTGCTATGCGGGTGATGCTGGTTCGTAACGACGGCTCACCGAGTCGTTCGATGAGGTACGATTGATTTACATGTATATTTTACTCATTTCTCTACGATGCGGCGGGCGTATGGAAAATTGTTGAGGGCTCTTCTGGATTTGAGGTGAGACTTGGAGAGGTGGATGACCCGGGTTGACCATCTGGTTGACGAGGGGTCGACTCGGGGGGTCAGCTGGGTGTTGGTGACACATCGTGATGGCTCGGGTTAGCTGGGTGACACGGGGGCGATAGGACCAGCTAGCTCATCTGATGATCGTAGGTGGTTTGTCATAACTGCTGGATGACACATGATGACGGTTGGAGCGGCCGGGAGACGCATGGTGGCAGCAGGAGCGGCTGGGTGACACATCGTGGCAGTAGAAACGGCTGGGTGGCAGTAGGAGTGGTTGGATGACACAGAATGACACTAGGAGCGGCTGGGTGACACATGGTGGGAATAGGAACGGACTCGTGACACCTGGTGACAGTAGGAGAGGGTGGCATTAGGAGCGGCTGGGTGACACATGGTGGGAATAGGAACGGACTCGTGACACCTGGTGACAGTAGGAGAGGGTGGCATTAGGAGCGGCTGGGTGACATATGGTGGCATTGGGAGTGGCTGGGTGACACATGATGTCAGTAGGAGAGACTGGGTGACACATGGTGTCAGAAGGAGCGGCCGAGTGACACTTGGTAACAGTAGAAGCGGCCGGGTGACTCGTGGGGACAGTAGGAGCGGCAGGTTGACACATGGTGGTATTAGGAACGACTGGGTGACACATGGTGTCAGTAGGAACGGATGGGTGACTCATGGCGACATCAGGAACGGCTCGATGACACATGGTGGCAGCAGGAACAGACGGGTGACACGGCGATAGTAGGAGCGGCTAGGTGACACATTGAGGCGTTAGGAGCGGCTCGGTGACACATGGTGGCAGTAGGAACGGCTGTGTGACATGGTGGCAGTAGGAACGAGCGGGTGACTCATGGTGACAGTATTAGCGGCTGGGTGACAGAAGGTGACACGAGGCGGTTGGGTGACACACGGAGGCAGTAGGAGCGGTTGGGTGACACAAAATGACATTAGGGACGGCTGGGTGACACTTGGTGGGAGTAGAGGCGGCTGAGTGACACATGGTGGCAGTCGGAGCGCCTGGATTACACAAGGTGGCAATAGAAGCGGATGGGTGACGGAAAATGACATTAGAGACGGCTGGGTGACACACGGTGTGAGTAGAAGCGGCTGGGTGACACACGGTGGCAGTAGGAACGGCTGGGTGACACACGGTGGCACTATGTGCTCGTCAGGGTGACACTGGGGTTGAGGCAGAGTCACATACTGTGACTTGGAGTCACCTGCACGAGACTTGGTGTCGCGGCTGGGTGACACACCGTGACCGTGGCTTACCCAGTGGCGACGCCAGCGACCACCTCCCATTCCATGAGCAACGAAGGTTATAATCGTCAACGCGCGACGGCATCCACCATCCAGCGCCCGGAACGTCGTGAGATAAGACGCCACTCTCGCTCCCGTCTCCTGACCTTGACCTGTAGGCTCCAAATTCAAGTGTCACTGCTTGAACAGATAGTAGTACACTTCGCACGGGTCTAGTCCTGTCCAGATCTGTCGGCACGTGGGTGAGAGATATGGTGGGGACAGAGGCGTTCAAACACACACACACACACACCCACCTCCCACTTTACTCTCATTGGGGCGAACGCCACGAAACCGAGCGCCCTCGTCTGTGTTAAGCTGAGGGCGGCCTTTGACAAACCCAGGCAAGTCGTCGCTGGCGTGAGGACTTAGGAGCCTCCCGCCATAGAGACGTTAAGTCCCGCGAAGGCCAGTGTTTGACTGACCCTTAGCGACTGGGTTGGGGGGGGGGAGAAAATAAAAGTTTGTGAATTCATCTCGCGCCCTCGAGAGGGTTGGGTGGATAGTGGTTGGGAAAAGTATTTCGATAGATCTCGCGCTTGAGGGGAAAGTTTGGAGGTAACGAGCGTTCGCGGAAGAGTTTGTAGATGAGTTCCAGCGTGTTTTAACGGTGTGGGGTGGTGGGGTTGGGGGAGTTTAAAGATAAGCGGGTGGGGTGTTCGGGAAACCATGTATAGTAAATGAGTGGATTGTGTGAGGGGATGTGGAGGTGAACACAGTTTGGTAAGCAAGGTTCTGACGCCCCGTGGAGGATAACGGGGGTCGAAGATGAAGGTTTGAGTAGCAGTTTGTGAATGATTAACGCCTTGGGGGGACGGGATGGGGGCAAAGGGGGAGTTTGTAAATGACTAACGCTAGCGGTGATGAGATGTGGTTGGTTACGCCTCTCGTGTCGTCTGCTGCCTCGCCCTGCGCGCACGGAAAGGGGAGGGGGTGTTGGCCCCTCGCTCTGTGCTGTTGTTGTTTTGAGGCGATGAGTATGGTATGATGAGGCGGTGAGATCGACTTATGAGTTATATGGTGAAAATGAGTCATTAGTATCGCGAGATGAGTTCATGAATATGGTATGATAAGGTGTTGAGTCTGAAGGATTGAGTTGAATATGGTATGATGAGGCGATGAGTCGAAACGGGTGTGAGTGAGGAGGATGAGTACTCTTCGATGATGGGTATGGCATGAGGTAAGCGATGAATCTTGATGTACGAGTCGATGAGTACTGTGTAATGACCTCAATCTGTGTCGTGTGAAGTGAGGTAAAGACTTCTGAGAAAGATGAGTGACATATGATGAGGTGACCTCGATGAGGCCAGCTCATGAATATATCGAACGATGAGTCGAGGAGAGGAGTGGCGGATGAGTCGATGATGAGAGACCCGAGTACATGAGGATTATGGAGTGAGGTGGTGGGGTTGACGGGAGGTACACACAACACCAACACAATGATGCGAGGAACGAAGAAGCATTTTGTGAGGATGGTGAGGCTTCAGTGGTGAAGGTGGTGGACTTGTAACACGAGATGAAATACATGAGTTCCCCCTCCACACACACACACACACACACACACACACACACACACACACACACACACACACACACACACAATAAGGCTATTCGACTTTAGAGAGAGAGAGAGAGAGAGAGAGAGAGAGAGAGAGAGAGAGAGAGAGAGAGAGAGAGGGCAATCAGAGCATAAACAATAGGGGTTTCTTCCCCCTGGGATTCATCTTTCTAACTTCAAGACATTGATCGTCACGGAAAATCAGTAATTAACTCACGAAGATGTTCGGTGTAAGATTATAAGTTTGCACATAAACACACTCGATTATCGAAGATGAGGAGAGGATGAATACATAAAGATGATAAGAAATATATGAAAAGAGATGTAATGATATACTGATAAGGAAGGGTAAAGACAGATAGCCCTCGTAATACCTCGTTATCAGCTGTCATGTTTAACCCACCCAGATAAACCCCTCCCCACCCCCGTTATCAGCTGTTATGTCAACCCCTCCAGTCGAACCCCAATTAGCTGTCGTGTTTGACCGCCCCTTACCCCCCCTCTTTCCCCTAGTTCAGCCCTCGTTATCAGCTGTCTGGCCCTGTAGTTGAACCCCTGTTTCCCGTAACGCCTGACCCTACAGCCAAACCCCCATGTAAGTTGTCGTGTTTGACACCCCTCCCCTCTCAATTGAACACCTGCTGTCAGCTGTCATATTTGGCCTCCCAGTTGAACCGCCGTTAATAAGCTGTCACGTCTGAACCCCAGCTGAACCCCAGTTGTTGGCCTCCATACGTTGGGCTGTCTCCCTCTATATGATATCCATACACTGTTATACACTCTTCCCTGTTCCCACATGACGGACAATACACACAGGTATGCACACTGCGTCAGTCACTACACTCCTACCAGTGTACATATATGACTAGTGTATATATTGCGTTGCCACCATAAACATTCATGACACAGATACTGGCATCAATAGCCATTCAGGTATATATATATATATATATATATATATATATATATATATATATATATATATATATATATATATATATATATTGGAAAGGATCACCATTTTGCGCGCGATCAAGATATTCCTATGAGTCCACGGGGAAAATGAAACACGATAAGTTCCCAAGTGCAGTTTCTTGTAATGATCACATCAAGTTTGTACACTGAGGCATCGTCATTCACTTGGTGAACAAGGTTGGTCCTGTAACCCGTCACTTTCAGCCGCGTGCACCCATACACCTGGTACCTGCCCGTCTCCCTCTCAGTCACTTGTGAGGCCACATTCTTGACATTCCCTGTGAGCCAGTGACTCTCGCATGTCCAAGGAGTGGAACTAGAGGTACGCAGCAGTAATCCTGACTTAGGCTTGTTACACCAGAGGCACCTGGGGGATATAGTGTACACACACACACACATACACACACACGCACACACACACCCACGTAAGTCCCAGAGGCTTAGTGTGTGCGAGTGTGTGTGTGTGCGAGTGTGTGTGTGTGTGTGTGTGTGTGTGTGTGTGTGTGTAGAGGGCGTCCCTTCAGAGACGCACCTCACGTATACCCGGAGCCGTCTGCTCCATCCTCTCAGAAGCGCGGGAGAGAAGATCGAATTATACGTCCAGGCTTCACCAGCTTTAGGTCGTGTTTTCCCAACCCATGGCTGCCAGGAGGGAGACCCCCTGTGTGTGTGTGTGTGTGTGTGTGTGTGTGTGTGTGTGTGTGTGTGTGTGTGTGTGTGTGTGTGTGCAGAAGAACGTGTGTATAGATATACATAAGGGGAGGGGAGGGGTACATATGCTACCACTGGGTGGGGCTGATGGCCTCTCCCTGATGCAGGTGCTCGCCACCACACATCCAGGGTCCACACACACACACACACACACACACACACACACACACACACACACACACCTTGGTCCCCCTTATCATATCAAAGATTGCGTTACGCTGACAGTGGACATAGTATATCCCTGATGATAGGGACATTGCTCACGGCCCAGGAATAAGGCAATATATATATATATATATATATATATATATATATATATATATATATATATATATATATATATATATATATATACATATATATATCGCTTCCTTCAAGATTCGTAAATGCATTCTATTGTCTGTACTTTTTCCCCTCTCATAATCCTCTCTGTATTTCAGTTCAGTCCTGGCCTTGATGGGGGCTTTTGACTGGAGCCTCCAGCGTAATATATATATATATATATATATATATATATATATATATATATATATATATATAAGAGAGAGAGAGAGAGAGAGAGAGAGAGAGAGAGAGAGAGAGAGAGAGAGAGAGAGAGAGAGTTTCGTAAATTGAATTCCTAGTGACTCGTACCGTGAAAGGGTTCTCATGGGAAAATTGGTAATTTAAACAGTTCTCTCTGAGTTATTTTCACGTCCATAAAACATCCAGACGGATTTGGGGACGCAGCTAACCAAGAGACAGCCTGCTCGAGAATGTGGGACTTGCGAGGAAATAAGAAAAAAAATAAAGGACTGAAAATCGTTGCATTATGAAACTCTCTGTGTTATTCTTTGCCATGTGGCTGGAAGGAATATTTCTGCATGTTGGAGTGTTTGTGGAAGACGAAGGAAGTCTGCACAAGTCATGGCGGAGGGGTAAAGGCTTCTGTCGCACTACGGCACGACCCTTGGGGTGTGTGATGGCCAAGGGTCGTACCGACGTGCTCAGAGAGTGTCGTGCGGTCGTGATCATTGTGTGTACGTATTATCAGGCTGAAGCTTTCGTATCGTCGTGTTCAACGCCTGGGGTCGTTATCGGCGTGCTCTTGGGTCGTACCTCTTGTGCTCAAGGGTTCGTACCGTTATACACACACGAAGGGTCGCACCGTCGTGCTGCGAAGTGGTCGTCCCGTCGTGCTCGCGGCGTTCAAAACAGCCAAGGGGCAAACACGACGTCAGTACACTGTCTCATGCAAGGGAAAAATATTTTACGACATCCGGGCCAGGCTCAGGAAACATGGCAGACGACAACAATTCTCTAAATATTCCACAGCGCTGAATGTTGTATGTTGCTGTGGGGGGACGGGTGGGGCGACGAACCTGGAAAACTGCCTGGAAAGCTGTGTAAGGAGCAGTGGACAAACTGTGGCTGTATTTGATAGGGTTTATCACCATGAGCACAACAGTGAGGGAATATCACCTTGGGGTACAACAATGTAACACCCTTGTGTACGGCCATCTGAAATCCCTCACTTCTGGCGAAAACTTTCACTCGTTTCATTTGATTATTTTTTTTTTTAATATGTAAAATGCTTCTAGTATTTAGGGCAGATGTTTAGAGCTGAGAGAGAGTTACACGAGAGGAAATTTACGACTCTATTGGTGCGTCTGAATCTTGTTTAAGTATCATAATGTGCAATTTCGGGTCGCACTTTATATAACGTTGGCCGAGGAAGTAAAGTAAGGCGGTGGTGGTTGTCTTGCTCTTCGTTAAAGTTACTGATAAAACTCTTACTTACGGATATAGCCGAGGGTGATATCGACTCCGTTAATTCTCGTGGAGATTGAAGATAACGTGCGTGAGATGATATCAGTAGGATCAGTTTACAGGACGATTGTTAAGACGTTTTGAGCGGGTGGCAGAAGAGATTGATGAGGAACTGAATACGCTCGTGGTGGAAGCTTTTGAAACAGACCGTTATTGAAGTGTTGGCGGAGAGAGACACTCACGTTCCCTTAGCTCCGTGCATGACCTGTTCCCTTAAGCTTGCTTGGCTCTGCCGTTAGTACAGTGCCTCGTTGAGAAACCTACTCGCCACGTGAACATATTAGACTTAGTTCGAGGTAGGAATGAGGAGGAGCTTGTCTTCATTGTTGTGGCTGGAGGGAAATTTGGTGCATGTGATCACTGACGATTAGCTTTTTTGAAGTGGCTTTCAGTATCGTCTGTGAGGCTGGTCAACCCTATAGTCATAGAGAACAGAGCAGATTTTTAGACGAGCTCACGCTAATGATCGTGGCACTGCCTTTGTGAGGTCAGATGACATCGTCAGTGAAATCGCTTATGGACGGAGCCTGGGAGAGCTTCAGTAAAACATTCTAAGCAGTAGAGGGATCAGGCAGAGAACAATTAATGGTCATAAGTGAGCCGAAATGGTGGATCAGTGATATGAACAAATGCTTTTTTTTGAAGAGAACAGCCCATTAAGGAACTCGGAGAGGTCAATAATCAATATGATAAAGTAAAGCATATAAATTTCCGTAGAAGAACTGAAAAACTTTTACGTATCTGAAGCGTATTTTGCTGAAGATAGCGTGAAGAAAAAGCTAGAGTCGTTACCCCAGTCCATTGGTCCATTGATTACGGAAATCGGTGACACGGATCGAGACAGTTAATCCGTGGCAAAGATTATATTGTTCTCTTAATCCGTGTCCGTCCGTCCACCTTGGAAGACGCGCCTCCTGGTACCAGATGCAGTACCCATCGCTCGCGTGGAGCACCATCCTGTGTGTTGACGACATGCCCGGTCAAGACGTGCTGTCAGCATTGAATGGAACGACGGTACATCACACCAGGTCCTGGGTGAGGTTATATCCTGAGGGCGAGGTGGCTCGGGCCTCGACCCTTCTTATATCTTCAGTAAGGCACTTTCTGAAGAGGGTAAGGTCGACAGGATTGGAAGTCTGCCATTGCAACACCGGTGTTGGAAGGAGCCACTAAGTGTGTCCTTAATTGGCTTAATGGTCGTTTTGTCGGCCCATAGAGACTGTCGTTTCAGAAGATTGTAAATCATTTACGTGACCGCTCGGTAAACGGTTCTGGGCGTGGCTTACGGCGAACTCGTCCCTGGCCGACAGATCTGCTTGATATCATGTAGTGTGTGGTTATAACGTGTGTGGGATGAATGCAGCGAGTGGTTGATGTTGTTTTTGAAGATCTTCAGAAAACATTCGATAAAATTCTCGTATCCAAGAAATTATAGACGTGGTATCTATAATAGCGAGAGTAACATAAGAAATTATAGACGCTGGAGCTATAATAGCGAGAGTAACACAAGAAATTATAGAAGTGGAGTCTATAATAGCGAGAGTAGCACAAGAAATTATGGACGCTGGAACTATAATAGCGAGAGTAACATAAGAAATTATAGACGCTGGAGCTATAATAGCGAGAGTAACACAAGAAATTATAGACGTGGAGTCTATAATAGCGAGAGTAACACAAGAAATTATAGACGCTGGAACTATAATAGCGAGAGTAACATAAGAAATTATAGACGCTGGAGCTATAATAGCGAGAGTAACACAAGAAATTGTAGACGTGGAGTCTATAATAGCGAGAGTAACACAAGAAATTATAGACGCTTGGTCTATAATAGCGAGAGTAACACAAGAAATTATAGACGTGGGGATCTATAATAGCGAGAATAACACAAGAAATTATAGACGTAGGATCTATAATAGCGAGAGTAACACAAGAAATTATAGACGCTTGGTCTATAATAGCGAGAGTAACACAAGAAATTATAGACGTGGAGTCTATAACAGCGAGAGTAACACAAGAAATTATAGACGCGGGGTCTATAATAGCGAGAGTAACACAAGAAATTATAGACGTGGGGATCTATAATAGCGAGAATAACACAAGAAATTATAGACGCTGGAGCTATGATAGCGAGAGTAGCACAAGAGATTATAGACGCTGGAACTATGTATCCTAGATGATGAACAGCCACATCTTGTGGAGTCTGATACCACATAACATGGGAATCCACCACAGGGACATATATATGGACGGAAAGATGTAATACGCGGGTAGATAGATAGATAGACAGACAGATAGATAGATAGTATAGATAGCAGAGGAAGAGATAGAGTCTTGGGTAAAGGTGACGTGTGTGTGTGTGTGTGTGTGTGTGTGTGTGTGTGTGTGTGGCTGGACGTGAAGTGATGTCGGGAATATATCGAGTCGTTGCACCGAGCCGGCTGTGTGTACGGGCGGGGGTCACTTGTACCGGGAGTTGCTGGCTGACCCACCGGTACCCGCCTCACACCTACTGGGGAGCGGGCGGGCGGGCTGGTATATACCGGGTGGGTCTGCGCTCGGCCGCACCTGACACCCACCCCGGGCCACGGAAGGGCGGGGTGAGGGAGGGTGGAGGATTTGTACGTGTTTTATGGTCCTATTGATTGTTGTCGATACACACACACACACACACACACACACACACACACACACACACACACACACACACACACACACGAGTGTGAACTCGGTTTCCGTACAGTAAAAATCGGTGATTACAAACAGTTGTAGTGGGAGAGGAGGACTGGTGCTGGGAGAGGAGGACTGGTGCTGGGAGAGGAGGACTGGTGCTGGGAGAGGGATATGGATACTAGAATTACATAGAAAGGGCAAAATAACAGGCGACCTGACGAGGTTATGTCAGTCATAAATGTGGTGGTAGAAACAGGGTAATAAAGAAGGAACACACCCATCCCCAATCCACCTCTCCCTCTGGCTCAACGTTCGACAGAGACGGGTGGTGGGGGGGGGGGGAGTGATACGAAGCACCATGTAGTATAGAAGGGGTATGCTGCCGTGGTAAGTTACCAGGGAAGTCTGCACAGGAGGGGAAAGGTCTCCCATCTCTGCTGGCGCGCGGGAGGGGGAACTCTTGAGAAAACTACAAAGACATTGGAAAATAGAGTTGTTTCAGTTCGTCTTCAAGCCGGCGTGTTTCCTGATAAGAGACAGCGCTGACGTTATCTCTCGTGCACGGACGTGGAGATTAGCGATATAATCGTCGTAGTTGATGCGGCCAGAGGGAGGTAGCTCCCCTTCAGTTCCACACCGTAATCGTAAGCCATTGAATGTCTTTATATATATATATATATATATATATATATATATATATATATATATATATATATATATATATATATATATATATATATATATATATATATATGTGTGTGTGTGTGTGTGTGTGTGTGTATGTGTGTGTATGTGTCACCAGGTCGGGTCGTGTTCTGTGTGTGTCACCAGGTCGAGTCGTGTTGTGTGTGTGTGTGTGTCACCAGGTCGAGTCGTGTTGTGTGTGTGTCACCAGGTCGGGTCGTGTTGTGTGTGTGTCACCAGGTCAGGTCGTGTTGTGTGTGTGTGTGTGTGTCACCAGGTCGAGTCGTGTTCTGTGTGTGTCACCAGGTCGAGTCGTGTTGTGTGTGTGTCACCAGGTCGGGTCGTGTTGTGTGTGTGTCACCAGGTCAGGTCGTGTTGTGTGTGTCACCAGGTGTCAGCTAAAAGAATAGGAGTCCCAGCACTGACCCTGGAGGTACCCCACTTGTCAAGTGGAGCCAGTAGTGGGAGAGGAGGGTCAGCAGTGGAAGAGGAGGGTCAGTAGTGGGAGAGGAGGGCCAGTAGTGGGAGAGGAGGGGCAGTAGCGGGAGGGAGGGTTGGTTGGGAGGGCGTCATGCCGTCATAACAGCACACAACTCAAGCAGGTCAGGGGTCCAGCCCAGCGAACTATCACCTTCAAGCGGCCGCCGCCAGTACCCCCAGCGGAAGAGGCTCTGGCCCTAGCCCCCTAGCCCTCAGCCTCAGCCACCCCCTAGCCCCAGACTCAGGTCCCGCCCGGCATTCAGCCCCTCACCACCCCAACTTCCCCTTCTATCATCAGGAATTTTTTTTTTTTTCATGAGAGATACATGTGATAGTCTGACTTATAGCTACTACTACTACTACTACTACTACTACTACTACTACTACTACTACTACTACTAGAAGTAGTAGTAGTAGTAGTAGTAGTACTACTACTACTACTACTTCTAGTAGTAGTAGTAGTAGTAGTAGCAGCAGCAGTAGCTGTATAGTAGTAGTAGTAGTAGTAGTAGTAGTAGTAGTAGTAGTAGCAGCGGCAGTAGCTGTATAGTAGTAGTAGTAGTAGTAGTAGTAGTAGTAGTAGTAGTAGTAGTAGTAGTAGTAGTAGTAGTAGTAGTAGTAGCAGCAGCAGTCGCTGTATAGTAGTAGTAGTAGTAGTAGTACTGGCATATGTGACAGCCGGAACCTTCACACACATACACACACACACACACACACACACACACACACACACACACACACACACACACACACACACACACACACACACGTCGAAATGTAAAATTCTTGTTAGGGTCCTTTGACGCGGGACTCGAGGAAGGAAGAAGACTCGCGCTCAATGAGGAGGAAGAAGAAGAGGAGGAGGAGGAGGAGGAGGAGGAGGAGGAGGAGGAGGAGGAGGAGGAGGAGTAAGAGGAGGAGTAGGAGGAGAAGGAGGAGGAGAGAGAGAGCGATAGATAGATAGATAGATAGATAGATAGAGATAGATAGATAGATAGATAGATAGAGAGAGAGAGAGAGAGAGAGAGAGAGAGAGAGAGAGAGAGAGAGAGAGGCCCAGGTTTGGTCGCATCTCAGTATCCTGGTATGGCTGTGTGTGTGTGTGTGTAGCACTTCGTGCTGGGGAAAGAGACCACTTGCCGCTCCCTGCTGACGGAGGAGGAGGAGGAGGAGGAGGCGAAGACACAGTGTGTGTGTGTGTGTGTGTGTGTGTGTGTGTGTATGTGTGTGTGTGTGATCATCCAGGTGGCTGCAGGATCACTGGTGCCCCTCGCGATGACACTGAACGATGGTCGTGCCCTCAAGCGGCGCGTGTGTCATGACCACCAGCACCGTGCTGCAGGGCAGGTCATGGACCCAGCCTTCTGCAGGTGTTGTGCCAATGATTAGCATTCACCTCCGGTGCGCTTAAGATCTTCTTCTCCTCCCTTCTTCTTCCTCCTTCAGGCTAGAAGGTCTTTCCTGCTCTGGGTGTAGGGGGGGGGGGGTGGGAGAGTGAGTGACCACCCTCCCTCCCTCCTCACTCTGTGTGGGGGATGAAAAAAACAAGATCCAACTTTGTTAATTTCCTGCGTCAGTCTGGGTGTTGGGGGTGAGGTGGGGTTGGGTGGGTCGTCATGCTATAACTTTACGACATCCAGTGTCAACCCAAC